>NC_138030.1:59560183-59837040 GCF_964106645.2 Podarcis pityusensis
CCTATCTCCTGCACACAAGTTTGCTAGAGTAATTATTCTTCAGTGGCACCATCTTGCACAAGGTAAGACCACTCTAAAGCAACTGAACCAAATGCACAGATACAGCACTGTCTCAGAATTACATTCTTGCACCAGCTAGAAGAACAAGTGCGGAGAAAATAGTTGACCAGGTGCTTCTTGGTTGAGTTGCCTAGATTAGATTTGGAAACCCTGTAAAGCTGTTCTGCATGAGGAGCTGCAGGTTGGAAGTGACCACCCCTCCAAGGTGCTGGAGTGACTCCATCCATCCAAGCTGTCCAGTGGCTATAAAGGCTTTCTGCTTAGGCTGGAGTTTTACCTGCAATAATAGTATTTCCTTGCTTTCTAGATGTTTCCTGGTTCTGACTGCCTGTCTCTGGCACTGAGGAGAAGCAGTGAGCTGGGCATTTACTGTATTTTTTGCACCATAACACTCACTTTTTTCCTCCTAGAAAGTAAGGGGAAATGTCTGTGCGTGTTATGGAGTGAATGCCTGCGGGTGGCGGGGGGGATCTGCTGCAGTCGTGAGCAGCAGATCCATGGTTCCCCTTCCTTCCCTCCTCTGTGGTTACAAAGCATGGATCCACATGGATCCTCAGGATTTTTGCATTGGGCTACTCCAAACTCACTGTCAGATCACATGTCTGTGGCCACAGCATGAACCACAAAAATCATATATCCACTATTTCGTTTAGAATATTTTTTTTCTTGTTTTCCTCCTCTAAAAACTACGTGCGTGTTATGGTCTGGTGCGTGTTATAGAGCGAAAAATACGGTAATCCTTGATAACACAAAGGTTAGACCACAGAGCCTAGGACTTGCCGATCAGAAGGTCGGTGGTTCGAATCCCCACGACGGTGTGAGCTCCCATTCCTCGGTCCCTGCTCCTGCCAACCTAGCAGTTCGAAAGCACATCAAAGTGCAAGTAGATAAATAGGTACCGCTCCAGTGGGAAGGTAAACGGCGTTTCCGTGTGCTGCTCTGGTTCGCCAGAAGCGGCTTAGTTATGCTGGCCACATGACCTGGAAGCTGTACGCCGGCTCCCTCGGCCAATAAAGCAAGATGAGCGCCGCAACCCCAGAGTCGGTCACGACTGGACCTAATGGTCAGGGGTCCCTTTACCTTTTTTAACACAAAATTCAGCATCAGTTTTCATATACACTAGTATTTTCATTTCTTTCTCTTTTGGCTATGCTCTAATGGTGTGCATATGGTGACATACGGTTTTCCTCACTGTACTGTAGGCTCTCTCGTGTGCACCCACACACATAGGTAGCTGCTTCTACCAAATATCTGTGTCATGAACCATTGCTGTGAGCAGCTCCCCATGGTGATTTTAACCATATCAGCACAACCACTGAATACTCAAGTATCTGGAGATATGCCCTCCCATTTTCAACTCCTCTGTGACTCTCAATAATGCTAATATACTGAAGTGAACTTCTTCTGCCTATTCCATCATTATTTCACAAGTGATCTCACACTTATTCCTGAGTTTCATCTCTCTCCTTCCCCTTCCAGTTTGAGACTGGCCTTTATTTATCATCATCCTGTTGTTCCCAAGCTACTCCCATGTTGCTCACAAACAGGCTCAAAATGTCTTGCAAACTACAAAATCCAATAACAAGAATATATGGAAGGGCTTATTTATTTATGCATTTATTGTTCCATTTTTACCCCACGCTTCATTTTTAAAAATACAGAGCGGTTCACAAACAAAAGCATTAAAATACACCACACACACACAGCTGAAATAACAGCATCCAACAGACGACACCACCTATTAAATCAGCTGTCTCGAAGGCCTCCTGCCACACCATCACAAAGCTCTCAAGACTTTGAAAGGTTTATCTTAAGCAGGATGTAAGACTGAAATGAAGGAGGTTCCTGATGCACCAGCATAGGCAAGGAATTCCATACGGAGGGCGCCCAAGGGTGGGACCACAAGGAGGACCCCCTCCACAGATCTCAAAAGCTGGTGCATGTCAGGAGAGGCATTTCATAAAGTACTTGGGCCCTGAGCTATTTATATCAATAAACCTGGGCCCAAAGCCAATATCAATATCTTTAAGTAGGCTTGGAACTGAACAGGCAGCCAGTGCAGGTCACAGGGAATTGGTGCCTCATGATTTTGACTTAATACACCACAGAGTTGCTGAGGTGCCCGCAGCCTCTGAACCATCTTCAGACGCAGGCTTCCGTAGAGTACTTTGCAGTAAGAATGCCAGCACATGGATCACTGTGGCAGATCTATCCTAGTTCAGAATGTCTGCAGCTGGCAACCCAGCCATGGTGGGAGCAAGTCCCCTTGAGCTTCATGGGCAGGACTCTGAGAAGACACTGCCCTGCTTGTCAGGTGGTGTGGAGCCTGTTTATTTCGAGCAAAGGAGGTGTTAAGGCAAAGGGAGCCAGACGACTAAACTTTGAATTCCCAGACAAAAGGTGTATTTAGTAGACCTCTCATTTAATTATGAAGGGTCAAACAACTTTCTAATTTACGACTTGGTTCATGCTTAAACAAACACCAAAAATGGAACACTGAAACTAAACAAATTGAGCGATTTGGTGAAACATGTGAAGAGTTTTGAGCATGTGCCAGGAGTAACGAAGTGGAAAATGTTCACACCACAGGCTACATTACAATACACCTGTACAAATAAAATGAAAGCCAGGCCCCTCTGATAATCACCTACTGCCTCTATAATGGCTTCTATAGCATCATATACTGCGGCTGATTAGGCTGAAGAAAATGGCAACCCTTGAAATTTAGAAGGTGCACTCACCTCTTCCAGTTGAAGTACACACTCAGTAGACTATTTTCAGCACCTAATATATTACCCACAGATTTCTCTCTCTCTTGCTCTCTCTTTGTGTGTGTGTGGGGGAAGTTTCTGCTAGAAATAATTGCAAAGCTCAAACTCACCTGGCATCACTTACAAACAAGTTTATAACATGCAAGTGGGACTTCTGTGCATGGTGGCAAATGGTGGTCATTGCTGTGCATAATGCTATATGATTTAACTACAAGACTGATATATTATTATTATTTTTTGCAGCCAGTTAGCTATTTTTATGTCACGTGTTTCCTGCAACTTTTGATTCTGAGTGAAGATTCACCACAGCTAAGTCACATAACTTTAATTGCCAGCATTCAGATTTGAAGGATTGGAGAGAATTGTAAAGGAACCTACCTTTGAACGGAGTAACGTTCCTGCATCAATGAGTAGCTATAGTCTGCCTTCACACACCAGGAATGCAAAAGCAAGGTGAAGAATGTGGCTTTCAAGGAAATCTAATTGCCCACACATCTCATTTTATGAATTTATTACTACCGATGTTGCAGATTTGTGTCTTGACCCAAGTTGCTTAATTTGATTTGTTTCTCCAAAAACAAACTTGTTCTTTGTTCTTTTATTTTTTAAGATTTCAAATAAGAAAGCAAAACAAGAATGCATCACAATAAGGATAGAAAATATTACGGGTAAAAAAGGGGGGAGGATGAAAATGAAATAACAAGAGAAGATAGATCCTTAAATAAACAGATCAAAGTGTTCTTTGTTAATCTTTTTTTAAAAAAAATAAATAAATCAACTATTTCAAATCAACCCTCTTTAAATGAAATATGTTGTTTTAAGCAGTTAGCTGCTTTGTTTATGTACATAAATGTATCATTCAGGCAACTGCTTCTTTTTTCCTTGGCTTGGTTTTCTACATGGGGAGTAACAACCAGGGTTAAAGAAATGGTTGTCCAGGTCAGGGGTAGAAATTCTAGTGTCAAGTCTTAGGGTGATATGACTTGACCCTCATTTTTGGCCTTTGAATTAATTTACAATCCCTTTCTTCCTACTACTCAGCGACCCTCATTCATCTATGTACCTTTATCGTAGAAGGAGTAATGGCAATGTGTTTCTTGTTGCCCTGGATTCCACTGGCAGGCCAAAGATCAATCGTGGGTCTTCTACTCATCGAGCCTCTCAAGGACTGAGAAGTCTGAAAACCTGTGAAACTCAACAGGAACCCATTAAAAGCAACCCCAGCCTGCATTTTCACAATGATCACTGCCTATGAGGAGGGAAAGCACAGTTAGAAATATCTGACTGAAACATTTTGTGTTGCTGGTAGACCTGTGAATGCTTGCAGACTCGATCATGACGTCAGAGTCTAGCCATCAAGGTTCAGAGTCAGAAGCTGCAAAGTCTCCTGCTAAATCATCAGACCAAGTTTGGGGCTCGGAGTCTGCCTATGGAGATTTAGGGGTCACTAGATCTGGAGCAGATAGATGGGGGCCCACTGAGCAACTTCCCAGATCACCAAGGTCTGCAGGACCATAGCCAGGACCCTCATGGAAATCTTCTGTTGAGGAACCTAATGCTTCTTACAGCTCCTCACCAGTCCAGCGACACAGGGAGTGCACCTAGAGGCAGACAATGGAACAGAGGGGGAGAAGTGTCCTCAAGCCAGAAGTTTGGCCCTTTAAGATCCTAAAGTTGTCTGCAATAGGGCTGACCCTGGAAGAGTCAGTTGGAGGGCAAGGGCTTTAAAAAGCTCCTCTGTTCTCAACCTTTGTCTGAGGAAGTTGTTCATTTGGAGCTATCCATGGTCCTGCAACTTCTCTCTCTCTCTCTCTCTCTCTCTCTCTCTCTCTCACACACACACACACACACACACACACACAATACGACATCACACCTAAACACGACATGTTTGGAGGTAACTAGAGCAGGCATATCCAAGGCCCATTCCTGTCATTTCACATACTTTCTGGCCACTGCCACTACCAGTCCATCTCCAGGCAGCAAGAAGTCCAAGAATAGTCCTAGGAGTGGTCATTCTGAGGGACTATAGAACCATTTTAATTTATCTTTCCATGGATTTTTGTAATACTAAAGTATTGTTTAAATCAGGTTTTTCCTTTGACGCTGAGTCACTAATTTGGGCTAAAAAAAGAATAAATTAAAATGACTGCAGTTAAAGCATTTCTAGCAATGCTTTGAACGTTTTTGAAATCTTCAATGGCAAGGTCACAGGTTTAGTTTGTGCAAACATAAATGGGCATGACAAATACCATGACTGGTGTTTTATGCATAACTCCCCCACATATATTTTTGTGTGCGTGCCTTTATCACTGTGACAGCAGTGCTTAGCAATTCTTGTTTTGTGCTGCTCATATCTGAATCACATGTATCAGCTTGGGTAAGAAAGAACATTCAAGAACAGATGGCGCATAGCTCTTTCAAGCCGTATCCTTGTATGAAGAGCTACCAACCACTTCAGATGTGGCTTGCAGCTCAGTTTTCAGCAAGTTCACTCAGAAGCAAGTACCTGCTGTCAGGTAAACATGCATGAGATCTGTCATTGTTAAAGCATTCAGACATGGTAGTACAAAACAGGGAATGACGTGTTGTCCATAACTATTTCATTGAACAAGCGGAAGCTATGGTAACTTGTAAATGATAACTGGGCTGCCGAAAGGAATGCGTAAAGGCTTGAGCAGTCAAAATGTGAAATGTCCGGCAATGTCGGGCCTCAACCCCTCTCACTGAACCTGTTACAGTTAAGCATAATACAATGGGAAGCTACAAATGGCTGACCCCTTTTATGTACTCAAAGTAGATGCCAGGGGGCACAGACTAGTCCCCACACTGTGGGCATGCTAAGCCCTCTTCCCACCCACTTTTTAGGCATAGAAGGTGCTCTATTCACTTACTGAAGTACACAAAGAAAGGATCCTCTTTGCACTGAGGAGTTCTGCGTGCATACACAGGTACTTGTGGGCAAGGCCAGGAGCTAGCACACACAGACCCCCTCAAGTGTTTTCTGACTGCCTTGGGGGCAGGGTCACCTGAACCTCCCCTACGTTGCATGTTCCTCAGTACTGTTTCTTTGCAATATTAACTTCATTTACAAATATACAAGCAGAGCATAACAGAGGTAAGAATACTCTCCTTCAGGAGATACCTTAGCACCAGAGGTAACTTGTGCAGCAACCCCAATTCCAGCTGGAAATTCTCTGCTCCCTCTTTCTTCCTTTCCAACGCCAAACTTTACTCTCCATCATACTAGTCTGATGCCATCCCAGCAGGTTTCTGCTCAGCAGAACAGCCACATTCATAAAGAAATATTCACATTATTTTCTGAATGCCCTCACTACTGAGTCACAGCGATGAAACCTGTCAAACCCACAATAGCAGGCCCTGACCCCACCAGAAAAGGCTTGGGTTCCATTCTGAGAGAGTTAAATGCCTCACGTCCAGGCCATAGCAGTTCAACTTGGACTCTCACACACACTTCACCCTCTGTGTCTGCAACTTGATAGGCAGTCAGAGGCCAGGAAACATGGGTAGCCTCACATTTCTAGAAGTAAGGATTCAGGCAGTTTGATTCCTCACTTACTTTCCCCCTTAATCCTGAAAAGTAACATCTTACCTGAGATTTTCAACAATGCTGAGCTGAACCCTGTCCTCCAATTTTCAAAAGTCTTTTTCCTCTGAAGGAAGCTTCTATTTTTCTGCTTTTTAGAATTTCATTGGGTGTGGGCTTTTGAGGTTTCCTTACCATTGCAATGTGGCTGAGGGTAGCGGTGTATTTTTCCTTCCAGTAAACATTTATCCAGCTCTCTGCAACCTCCCCAGCTACCCACACTTCCTGATCTGAAAAATCTCCCAGGGAGGAGTTGCCTCCTGAGGCCTTCAACTAGGCTTTAATTGAAATGTGGGCATCCAGGAAGGCTGCACAGTGCTGACCATGAGATATGATTTGTAGGATTGAAAGAGGAAATACAAACACCCCATGACCACCTCAAAAGTAAGGTAAGCACAACAGTAACACTTGCACCCTGACCTTAAGAACTCCACCAACATTTTCTCAGCCCTTTGCAAATCCTCAAATGCAGATTCTCTTCTCATTAATTGATGGAGATTGGTCAAAAAATGGGAAGGGAAGGGGGCAGATTTCAGGCATCTGATGATCAATTCCCTCTTCAGTTCAAAGATGACTTACGAGTTTTTGTGTGAAAGACGAAATGTTAAAATAATTCCATGAAGCGTACTTCCGAACAATGAGGATTTTCTGAAATGGAGTATACCGAATCTGCCATGGTGTCTCTTTCTCAGAACTAATAAAACTGCTTTTTGTTCAGGGTCGGATGGGGGTTTAAAGTGAATGAGCAACTAATTCTCCTCATTTAAAAAGTAATGAGTGCTACAAGAATGAGTGCTATGAAAATAAGCACGTGGGAGTTCTGCACAAAAGCAACAATGTGCCATTTGTTGTGTGATTGATGTGCTGCAAAGAGAGTAATAGCATGACTTTGCCGTTCGGTTTATGCAGGTGCTTAAACCTTACCAAAAAACTTTCAAGCTGCGAGGGTTTCTTGGGCAGGATCAAAGTGTGACTCATGTAGAACTGGTGTCAGTAAGAATAGGGTGCAGTGAGAATAAATGACAGCAGTCCAGGTAAAAAAATGAACACCAGCTATCAGAGCTGAATAGGCTTGACCAAGGGCAGAATTTACTCATGTAAATAATACTTTGCACTCCTAAACAACAGCTGATGATGGATGAGCCAGAACAAGGATCTGCAGAGCAAATTAATGAAACTAAATGTTACGTGTTCTCTCTCTCACTCTCTGTTTCTTTGGTTCCCAAACTATTGTTGAAGAGGACCCATCAAAGGAATTCTCTCTGAAGCATAGCTATTGAAACATCCTCCCTTTGAAACATCATGCCACCTAATCGAGACATTGTTCACCCTCGGATCCTTTCATGTTGTTATGCCTACAGCACAAAACTGGCATCCTGTGGACTCATCTCAATGGGGCCCACAGATCCCTCTGAACTCAGCACTATGATATTGCTTGTTTTAGCTTATAATGTACAAAGAGCAGACATATTCTATAATATAGTGGTATTTCACACAATGGCACTTTTGACACAACATTCTGAGTTTGTCCATGGGATGGCCTTAGGGGTGATTCTTCTTCTTCTTCTTTTATAATTTTCCCCTCAGGATTCCAACTGGCTTATGAAATTAAAGTGCTAACATAAAAAATAGAGAGCAGAAAAGAAAAACCATTCCACTACATCTACTTACGATCAACTACATACTAGCCACATTCTTATTATCCAAACCATCACTTGTTTAAAATTAAAGTAAAAAAAAATGGTATTGAAAAAGGAATGTCATGCCGTTTTTCCAAAAGCAGGCAGAGACAAGTTCAGCCAGGCCACTGACAGAACGTAAGGAATGTTTTATATCTTAGACTGCTGCAGCTGAATACAATCTCTCTTATTTCAATACACGCGTTCCAGAGAAGTCTTCATTATTAAAATGGTGGTCTGGTAAATCTCACCACTGGAAAATTTATGTAATGCTTTAATTGTCGGTTTAGAAACTTGGATTATTGGGTAGCAACACTGAGGACTGTATCCAATGTAAGGCATACTCAGTATAGACCCACTGAAAATAATTGATGTAACTGAGGCCTATTAATTGCAATGGATCCTCTCTGAGTAGAACTTAGTTAAAATATTAGAATCATATAATTGTAGGGTCATCTAGTCCAACCCCCTGCAATGCAGGAATCCATGACAGATTGCCATCCAACCTCTGCTTAAAAACCTCCAATGAGGGGAATTCCACATCCTCCCAAGGGAGTCTGTTCCACTGTCGAACAAGTAGGTAGGTAGGTGTATAAATAAATAAATACAACTGAACATCAATAATAATAATAATAATAATAATAATAATAATAATAATAATTTATTTATACCCCGCTCATCTGGCTGGGTCCTCCCAGCCATTCTGGGCAGCTTCCAACAAAACACTAAAATACAATAACCTATTAACCATTAAAAGCTTCCCTAAACAGGGCTGCCTTTAGATGTCTTCTAAAAGTTTGGTAGTTATTTTTCTCTTTGACATCTGGTGGGAGGGCATTCCACAGGGCGGGCACCACTATGGATAAATACCGATAATAAAGCCCTATAATAAAATAGTGAAGAAACACTATGAAAGTTCAATCTTTCCCCCTCGGGGCAAGATGGTCCTTAAGTGGCCCTGTGGTGGCAGCTGGGAGAAAGCAGGGTCACCTCAGCTGGAACACTAGAAGCTGGAGCAAAGGTGTTGTAACCTCTAGGCTGTGGGCCTCCCCGATAGGCTCATGAGGCCATTTTGGCCAAGCCACGCCCACATGCCCTGCATCTAATTCCATATATCTAAATGGAAGGGAGGGCAGCTGAGCAGGCTGTTTTGCCTCCTCTCTCTCTTCCCCTCAAGGCAAGATGGCATTTGACTGGTCCTGTGGGAGCCATCAAGGAAGGAAATTTTTGTTGTGGCTCTGACTATATCCCAATGTCACAAAGACAATCGGTAGAAGAAATCCCACCTGCCCTATCCTATGCGATAAAGGCTACTGTGCAGAATAACATTAAATACTTTTTGATTGGATGCTGTGAGGCATACATGGCAGAGGTCAGTGTAACAAGACCTAAATCAATTTAGAGTAGTTCAAAGGTAAGGGAAACTGTGAATCCATGTACGTCGTAAAATTAAATACAATAGCAGAGATGGTTATTTCGCATGGGGAGGCTCTGTGTCCTGAAACACAGGACATCCTTTTGCAAGAAGGGGCCACCTTAAAGGGGGAAGGGCACCCATCAAATCATAATTCAACTTCTGATGGGTAAACATTCCTGAATTAATGTGTGATATTTTAAGTAAACAGAGAGGATGGAAGCCTTTAAGAAAGGAGCATAGTTGCTTTTTTTGAACATATATGCAACAAAACTGGAAGGTAGCCAATTTTGTAATAAGATTTTATTAAAAGGCCTCTGAAACTGGAGGCTGCTTGCTTGTTGCTGCAGTTGGGCTCCAGCTGAGGCTCTAAGAGGGAGTTGCAAGCTTATGTTAAGAGCTGACAAACCTAACATGTCTGAGCATTTTTACTCCCAGCTGTTGAGTTTTTAATTGTCCTGCCTGAGAACTTAAGTAGGTATTTATGGGCTTTGTTTCCAAGCTCTTGGTAGTCTTTCTGTTAATTTTTGGGAAAGTCTCCTGTGTCTTCAGATAAACACTAGAGTTTGTAAAAGGGACACCAGTAATCAAATAACAACTCCTTGGAGAAAAAAACCACACACACCAAAACAAGCAAGACATATGGAGTGTGGAGGAGGAAGGACTCCTACATTCCTAATCTCAATGCTAATATGCAGCATCTGTGCAGGATCAGGAATGACAGTGATAAAAATGTGTGAAACTATTAGCAAAACTGAGATCTGGCACTTAGATAATGGGGTGAGAGAGAGAGATTTCAGAAGACTGCAGCTTTTAATGGGATCTGAGGGCTGAAGTGTGTGTGGGGGGAACAGTTAGGCTAATTCAGAGACCTTGTATTAGGATCCAAAGCCCTGTCTTAGCCTGGCGCCTGAACAGAAGAAGAAAATGTTCTTCATAAGACTCTGGGGGCAAAGTCCTGGGGCAAGCATAATCAGGAGCATTGGGGAGGGCTGAAGTTTGATGGGAAACACCTGGGGGGCTGCTGTCACCCATTTGCAGATACTTACCTGGGATCTGCTTGCACAAAGGCATGAGCCAAAGGCCTCTCCTGTAGATAAGCACTGAGCTAGGCAATTTCTTCTGCCAACCATGCCATAACACCTATACCTGCAGACAAAATGATCCTCCTTATCACTCAACTCAGAATTTGGCAAGGGGTGGTGTTCATGCATCCAGTTCAGCCCATGGACAGCATTGGTGAAAGTCAGCAAAAGTAAAAAAATAATGAAGTTTCTATTGCAACTGATATCTAATAAGGTGTTTAGCCAAAGGGTGTGTAATATTAGTCCTACTGGGATTTGTCCTGTTTTCAGTTTGTTGTTCTTGGAGCATTATTGCTCTTATAAGAGAGAAGTGTTTTGTTTGGATTTGATTGACTGAAATACTCCCTGCAAAATTTTGAGGGTCACATTTGTTGGTGGCTGTGCTTGACCTCCTGTGCTTCATCTCCCTAGGTGAGAGTTGGGAAGAGGGTGAGAGATGAGAAGGGACTGGTTGATGTTTTGGCTTTCTGCCTGTTGGATTTATACATGGTTATAGGTTGTTAAATTTTTGAGTACTTTGCTGAAGTAAGAATTGAGTGGATGGAGTGATGTGATGGGTTCAATGAGTTGAATGAGTGGGCATGACTATATGGTTTTTTAATTATTCCATGTGATGATGCTTTTTTCTGTAATAGTCATGTGATTTTCTATAGCTATATAGCTTAATTCCACTGCTCTATTTTTGTTTTGTGTATATTTCACTTTTGTTTTTCATTTTACGTATGTACCTTGTTTAGATACAGTGGTACCTCAGGTTACAGATGCTTCAGGTTACAGACGTTTCAAGTTACAGACTCCACTAACCCAGAACTAGTACCTCAGGTTAAGAACTTTGCTTCAGGATGAGAACAGAAATCGCACGGTGGTGGTGGCGGGAGGCCCCATTAGCTAAAGTGGTATCTCAAGTTAAGAACAGTTTCAGGTTAAGAACAGACCTCTGGAAAAAATTAAATTCTTAACCCGAAATAAAACTGTATTTACTGCTTAATCATGTTGCTTTAAAGCCACTACCAATGTACTAATATTCCACCAGTGACACGTTTCAGAATTTACTTGCAAAAAACCCCACCAGTCTGGAGGGGTCCTAATGATCTGATACACAGTATCCAACAAGAACTTGTGATGTGCTTCCTCAACCCAGTATCACAATAACAATGAATAAACCATTTGGAAAAGGACTACTGCATTTTGTTAGAAACAATGAGTTGCAGCATCTGGGGGGTGGGGGTGGGAATGAAACATTTCTCTGTTCTCTGCTACACTTTGAAGGAAGAGGTGTGGATTGTGACCAACAAATGGAAAAGAAAATGTACAAAATATGTGGTAGAGTGCATTATCTGCATGCTGAAGGGTCCCAGATTCCAGCTCTGGTGTTTCCAGTTAAAGGGTGATCTGATGGCCAGTGACTGAGAAAGACCTCTGCCTGAAACCCTGCTACCAGGCAAATACTGGGCCAAGTGGACATACAGTCTGCTAATATAAGGCAGCAGACAGTGCTGAGAGGCTCTCTTGGGGCTCTGTTCTAACATATAAAAGATTGTGGACTTGCTTGTGATTTTCCCAAGTCATATGTTTCCTCTTACAACATGAGTTGCACATTAGCATTTAGATATTTATTATTACTGACCTTTGTACGTCTGAAAGGCCCCACATAAACACAAACTGCAGATGTTCTTTATTACCAATAAGCAGAAATGGATCTCATTATCTCCAAAAGCGTTTGAATTTAGAGATTAATTTGGGCTGACAGCCTAGAGGTGCTTTGAGTTTCATGTGTATGTGAGATCTATGGATTTATTAGCATCAGCTCTGGCTCTGTCCTTATCGATGCACAGATAAGCAGTTGAAGATAGCAGTGGGGATATCGAAGAGAAGCAGAAGAGTGGCAAAGCTTAGCACCAAAGCACATCCTTCGTATGGATGAGCTTCAGGGTTCAGTCTGTGGCCTATCAAGTTTGAAAAGGACCTCAGCCAGCTGCACATGGAATGACATCTGTCTAAAATCCTAGAGGACTTCTGCCAGTCACTGTTAATGGAATCAAGCTATATATCCTCACTTAGTACTACACAGCTCTGAATACTGATTGATTGATTTTCATTATTGTGGTCTGCAAACCAGACTTAACAATGTTCCCAAGGCAGGTTGGAGGCAACAATGCTTCTGGAAACCTGTTGCTGGAAACTGCAGGAAGGGAGAACGCTCTTGGGCTCGGGTCCTGCTTGTAGGTTTCCCCACAGGCATCTGGTTGGCCTCTGTGAGAACATGAAGCTGGACTAGCTGGGCCACTGGCCTGACCCAGCAAGCTCTTCTTACGTCCAAATACAATAGCTCTTAAAAAAGCAGGATGCAAATGCAGTACAACTTAATCACCTTGGACAACACATAGTAACTCCCTGTATCTCAGAAATGTAGGAAGCAGGGACAAGGCAACATTCAGTACTTTCAGAATATATTTAATGGGCTCACATTCTCAGGGAATGCTCAACCCATAGCATAGAAAAATACCACATGTTTGGGAAGTTAATCATTGTTTACTTACAAACTCTCTGAAGGTCAGATTCATGTGCTTTTCCATACAGCATTCAGAAATAATAATAATGATTATCATAATCATCATCATCATCATCATTATCCATCTGACTGCATTGCCCTAGCCACTCTGGGTAGCTTCCACAAAGTATTTAAGCACAATAAAACTTAGACCATTAAATACTTCCATGAACAGAGCTGCAAGCAGTAAAACTTGGCTTAGTTACAGTGGTGAAAGTTCCTAAATTATTGTTCTAGGAACACAATAATGGCTTGTAAGAGCCATGCGGTCTGAGCTTCAGCAACTAACTCAAACCCTCTTCACCCGTTGAGCTGCTCTGGGAGACTTCCAGCCAAAATGAGAGGGAATGACCTAGCTAAACCTGGCAGGGCAGCTTACTCTATGGCATTAACCCCTTCATGCATCAGTTGGACTTAAGCATGTTGTTTATCCCATACCCTGTCCCTCCTCAAATGCAAGGGTCAGGGCTATCTACTCAACTGCTCTCCATTTGGTTACTGAATCAGCAGCTTTGCAGCAGGGAAACACTCTCAGCCAGAGAAAGATGTCAGTTTGATGGAAGCCAGCATCTGATCTTCCATGCTGGTAGTGCAAGTTAAGGATTTAGGTCTGTTCAGTGCTATTCAAGCCCCGTCTGAAACACAATAAGAGGGTAAGGAGGAAGCTGTGATTTCCGAATTCTGCTTTTTTCTTTCTTTCCATCTCTGTTTTCTCTGAGCGATTGAATTACAGCTCCTTGGGGCAGCACATATGGCAGACTGGTGCCTGCTGACCCACTTGCTGGAACAGAGAGTCTTTCTCATGCCCTTGGCTGTTGTGTTTTTCCATGTGTAGCCCAAAGCTTTCATAAACCTTGCATACAGTCCATGCTAATATGCATTCTGGTCCAGCAGTGGATCATCTGGTCTTTTGTTTCGAGAACACAGCATGCACCCAGACTTGCTCATAAAATATCCATAGCAAAATCATGCGATGCCTGTCCCACTTATGCATTTTTAAGGGCTGTGCCCTAAATCCATTAAAAGATTGTGAGGCATGAATAGAGAAGAATAATCCCAGCTAACATATGGGTAGATAACAAAGGAGTCCAGCTCAAATGGCAGCACGTGCAAAAAAAGAGACCAGAGTGAACTATTTTATTCCCTGCTCTTTCCAGCATCTGTTGGAGAAATATAGAGCCTTTGTGGGTGATATGTCTTAGGATATATTATCTATATTTTCAGCAGAATCACTGTAATGGTGGTAGAATTTTAGATGGGGGGGCGAGAAACAAAGCAATCAAGCATAACTCCAACTGGAAGGTATAAATGGCATAAGAGGTCTTTTCTTGAAATTTTTGCTTGTTGGTTTTCAGCGTAACTACTATTGGGAGGTCTTGTGCAACAAACCTGCTTCCCCCAAAAGATTAGACTTTTTGAGTTACAGGAAATGGTGGGGGAGAAGTGTGGGATAGCACTTGCTTTGACCCTACATTGTCTGACCTCCCTGCAAACAAATCAGAATGATTTAAATAGCCAGTGTTCGCTCACCTCCCTGCTAACAGATCAAGATGAATGCTCAATAAACAGGTCATCTGGAAGCCTCTACTGAAAGAAACAGAATGGGACTTAGTCATAATGACTAATTTAAATGGCCCATGAATTGCAATGGAAGGTAGTTATGGCTAACATTTGCCGTATTGTGTCCAAAATAGAACATAAAAACCAAGGGTGCTTCCAGACAGGGACTTAATTTGCAAACAGGTCATCGAACTACCACAAATAGATCATCTGCAACATGGTTTGTTTGTTTTTTCAACTTATCTGATTTCCCCTCAGGCAGGGTATGTCAAGATAAAAATTGAGGATGGGTGAGAGATAGATTGACATCTTGATGCCAACAACATTGTGTAGATGCTACAAAAAAACCTGCATGCATGAGAAGCACAATAAACTCCTTCCCAGCACTTCTGAAGAGTTCCACCAGCGTATCTTTCATACCTCAATTCCCACCGATACAGCTAGTCTTCCTCTGAACCTGAGTAGAGACTGTGCCTCAAACCTATGCTGCAATTTAAAAAATAATAATCAAAACCAACTGTTTCTTTTTCACTTTCAGTTTTAAGTTTCTCTTATGGGTTAGATAGCTCCTCTTCAGTAGATAGGGTTATGTTTATGTTACAAAGATAATTGGACTTGACATGATGGATTGAGCAGATGCCAAATTATATATAAACATACTTAGGCCATATAAAACAATCTATACCTTATTGCTCACACATAGTTCTTTTACAAGGATGCCTCTGTAATTAGTTTCCAACATAAAAGGAAACAAAACATGGAGAAGAAGAAGCAGAGTCCACACAATAGGATTGTGCTTTTGTTTTCATAAGCTGATGTCCTGATCCAGCAATCAGATTCTGATGGTACTAAATTCCTTACATTTAGTCTAGGGTTCAGTCTGCAGATTTAGCAATGAAATTTAGTACTTAAGGAATGCAGACCTGTCAACTCCAGTTACAGTACAGCCATGCGATTTCACCTGTGTCTTGCCCAGTTTGATTATTACAGTTTCACCTTTTGGCTTTAATTCTAAAAAGGATTGCTCACCCCATTTGTAAAAGTGATTCCTGGAGACTAAAAGGTATAACGAGACTGAATTCCAAAAACAATTGGCTGAGTAGACCTCTTTGCTCTTGGATTCAGGCTCTTGCAGTGCCCTGCTTTAGCCTGTCAACAATTTGTGCTGTATCCCTTGGGTCTTTTTCGAGGACCCGTTGCTCTATGGGGCTATGTGTGAAGGTATGCTTGGCTTTACTGAGGTGGAAAAAGCAGAGATGCAACAGATTTATTTTATAGAACCAGTGTGGCTCCTTATGATGCTGTACTGACAATGGGTACAGAATTCTCACTAATATGCCTCAAAGCGGCATGCTAAATGCTCCCAAGACAGAGCATATTCTTTATTTGCACATGCCTGGATTTCAATATCAGGCAATCATTTGTTTGTGCATAAGCCATCCCACATTAAATGCTCCAGACAGAAATAGAACAGATGACTTTCCCTTAGAACCAGATAGTGGCCACCTCTCATTTAGTGCCTATTATAGAAGGGTGTCTCAAAACAGTACAATTCCAAAACCTGTGATTTGTTGTTTTAATAGATTGCCCTTGGGCACAATCAGCCAAGCCCTCCTACCCCATAATCCTCATTAAATACGAGCAGGAAGCCCTTGGTGGCTTGCACCCTCTGTGAATAATTGTGGCACAACATGGACTTAACTTCATTGTGCCTTCTTCATTGGAGTTTTGTCCCCATTACAGTACAAAGCTACTGTCTCAGTGGGGCTGCCAATCAAAAGGTAAGCTTTCACTTGGATCAGGTTCGTTTGCAACAATCATGAACTTGTTGACCTGTATCCCTATTAACAATTGATTTAATGATGCATTATTTAGCCTTCATTCAGCAGACAGGGACATTATTACCAGACAGGCATTTGGCAGATGGGTTGACTGATAACATCCTTAAAAATGTCTCGTGTTCCACTTGGGCAGTACATAGGAGGAAAGCTTGAAGGAAATGGAAAAGGCTAGTCTTGAGAGCAGACGATCAAGTGCAGACAAGTTAACATTTTCACATACTTTACAGCCTTCTATTAACAATTAAAAAGTTCCCCCTTTCCATTGTTACAGAGGAATAGGAAAGAGGCCAACAAAACCAACTTGAATAAAGTATACTTACCTTAAATATTAGGGAAACTCTGTACATCTGAGAAATGGTCACAATTTCCTACTGCACAAGTGAAAAATGTACTGAATTCTCTATCTTCCCATTCAGTTTCTGGATTCTGAGTGGTGGATTGCATAGGCCTAGTCTGTAATACTCACCACTGTTCTAAATTTTTAATTAACGCAAAACTGAAGAAGGCTTGGTGTGCAAAGGTTGAAATAATGCAGGAATAGCCTCCAGAATATGTGGTGCTTGTTTGCGCATATTTCTTAAGTGGGTTATGCCAAAGCAGAGCATATTTTGAATGGTTGCTGGAATTTTTTTAAATCCAGAGATGGCAGGATACCATTGCTTGAACCAAATTCTGGCAGTTTTATTTTTCCACGTATTGTAATAGCAAGGCTAATTCCTGAAAGAAAAATTCATCCATGGGAAGTGTCTAATTTCCAGACTCCATGCTACAGGAAGAATTGTGTGTGCTGCTTAAACCACATCTGAACTGCCCACACCTATATACCCACGCCTCCCTGGCAATGTTTATTATATAAAAAGTGATGTGGCATAATTGTGTTAGCATTTCCACATCCTCCCCTCCTCCTGTGCTTGCGTGCACATACACACACACACATACGTGACTTATAATGTAGTGGAGAAGGGGCAATAAAATGTAAGCATAGTGACATCCTATCACACATTTTTTTTCAGCTGTGTGTTAACAGGGAGGTGCTTATGGAATCATAAGCATGTCAACAGTGTCTGCTTTGATCTGAGCAGAAACTGCATAGATGTGGACAGGGACTTTGGGCAGTCCCTCTCTCCCAAGGATTTATATTATTCATGGATAATCCCTTTAAAAAAAACCAAATAATTACATTTTGGTTTGGTTTTGGTTTTGCAACTCTATGCTATTTAGCAACAACTGATTTCTATCTCCATGCCTAGTAAATGGTGTGTCCTGTGTTTCAAGGCTTAGAAGAATGCAGATGTGTGATAGCCATCTCACAGAAAACCATGCCTCTGACGTAAAGCCCCCAGTGCAGTCGTTTTGTCTAAGGTTCCACAGCAAGACAAATTAAAGTGAAGTGGCTATAATTGAAGCCATGCACACAAAAGCACATATAATACTTCATAATTGGAAAATGGCTATTTAGCCAATAGCCCAAGACAAAGAAAAGGATGCCATGAGCTATGCACACAGTGTAGAATAATATATATAGGCTATTATATATAGGCTTATTAATAAATCCAGGATAATAACTCTGTTTGTGACATTTTATAACTGCTCTCAACATACCTTTTCACAAGGGTGGACAGCATTCATTAAGCTGCATGACTTGGGTGGAAGACTCTATATGGCTCCATCCCACTGTTAAGATAGTTTTGATGGGGCTCTTTGACTGTGGGAAGAGTGTGTCTTTTGCATTTAGAAGACTTAAATTGATAGCAACCTGCAGTCTGAGGCGCTGCTGCCTTCTGTGCATTAGTTTGGTCAGAGGGATGGAGTGTGTGCATGTTTAAGACTTTGCTCATTCGCTAGTCCTCCTCTAGGCTAGCTCAAGCCTGTGGTATTTCTGACAGAGCCTCGAGATGTTTAGAGATCATGAGCAGGGCCTTCAACACAAAGCTAGGATCCAAAACACAGAATCACGGTTGTTAACACACTGCAAAAGTCTGTGCAACGTGTGTAAGAAGTTAGTAGCATGCAAAGCAAGAGGTATATAGAGAGAGAGAGGAACGCCAAAGAGACTTCACTGCCGCGCTACAGATTCTATATTCCCTCTTCCCATCAAGGCAAAAAAGATGCAGTAGAATAAAGTCAGCTTTGACTGGAAGGAACTGAGTGAGATCCAAGGACAAACACAGGGTTTCCCTAGCAGCTAGAGATGTCAATTCATAACCAAAGCTGGCGGTGTGGACTTTCCCATTGCTTTGCCAAGTTAAAAAAACATGACTTTGACTCACCTAGCAGATGAGGCCAGGAAGCACCTTTAATGGCACCGAGATGCACAAACCAATCAGCACATGCCAGGCCACTTAACACCCTTGAGGCCAAGCCAGTTCAGTCTCAGCAACTTATTTCTTTGCTCTCAGCCTGACTTTGTCCATGTTGCCTGTCTCTGGCACTTGTTTTTCCCATCTGCCTCCTCTGGAATTGACCCTCAGCCTGACTTTGATCAGGCCTTCAGCATCTGGCTGTTCCATCCTTGCTGCTTTCCCTCCCCAATTATAGCCTGTCCCAGAGAAGAGTCAGACCTAGAATACGGCAGGATTCTTCAGAAGTATATAATATTACAGATTCCTTGGCAATACGGTTAGAAGGAACTGACGTATAGCAGGATCTGACAAAGAATGCCAGTCACTTGCACTCTCTACTGTACATCAACTTAAAATTAATTTTGGCAAGTAATATTAGATTAGGAGAAGTTCAAGTAAAAAAAAACGACCCCACAGTGTCCTGCAGAAACTTCAGATGGCCCAAAGGGTTGTAATTCCCTTTGGTTGGCAAAGAATCACTGTGCTGGTATTTTCCACAACTGCAATTACTGTGCATGGGGCACACTGTAATTCTTATGCAAATCTGTGATATGCCTCATTCTATCTAGTTGCAATTGCATGAGAAGTGGGTGGTGTTTGAAAGGTCTTATGTTTCCTGGGGGTTTTTTTCACTCCGTTCAGCCTAAGCTTTTGTAGCTGGAGGCAGTCAGGGCCCCACCCTACCAGGACAGGTGGGAAATGGCAGGGAGCAGGTCTTCCAGGATTCACAACCAAGATGGTCTTAAGACTGCCTCTATGCTGCTAGTAAGCCAATGGGTGAGGAGAAAGCAGTTCCTGGATGGTCACAAATTTCCACTAGCACAATGAATTATGGTGAAAGGTGACACACAAAAGTCAGGCATTGGTTTCTGACACCATAAATGTGATTTCTTCATTCAACTAAGATTGCCATATCTACAGTTGGATACTAAAATACAAACCAGTACAAACAATGCATGATTTATTTATTTTTTAAGGTGGGGAGATGAAGGAATATATAGATACTGCTGAGCTGACAAAAACAGCTGATCTCACAGCTCAAATCCACTTTTACTGGGTATTACTTACCAATAAAAATATAATCCAATTCACTCTCCTTCATACCGGGGGAAGAATCCAGCATGGATGTGATGCCAATAGAATCCTTTCTGCACCTGGCTTCTGAAGTGTAAGCAACAATCTCACCATGTCAGCCCTGCAGCTCCAAGTGCAGGAAGGCTTGCCAAAAGATTTCAGGCGCAGATTCATTTATCACACCCACAAGGTCCAAGACGTTCTCTCAGGATTATCAAAAGCCAGCTTCTTGGTGAAAGTCTGTTCAGAACGTGTGAAAACCATTAGAAAGCCTGAAGATTAAAGATGCTCTAAAGTGCCCTCCCTCCCTCTCTCATTTCTAATGCTTCAGTAGATTTTCCAGTGTGGGCTCTGGGTGTGCTTTCCAGCAAAGGAGTCCTTGGCTTGAAATGGGATGTATCTTTTAAGTTACAACCAGTTGCTTTAATAGTGGGAGATGCATGCCCACTGTTGGCCAAAATTTTTGACATGGGCTCTTGTTTTCTAAAGTTGACTTGTACCTAAAAAAGAAGCTGCCTTCTACCGTTAGCCCATCTAGCTTACTACTGTCTACACTGATTGGAAGCAGCTCTCCAGGAAATCATACAGACCCCTTTTCTCTGAAGATGTCAGGGACTGAACCTGAGACCCTCGGCAAGCATGTGCTCTACCACTGAGCTATAGCCCTACACTGATCATGTTGAGAATGGCAAATGGAATGTCAAGCCTAACTACGCTCTTTTTCTCAACTTCTTATTTCAAAGTTGTCTCTTAGGATCCGGTGGGGGGGTGTCTATTGCTCTGTTTTCAGCCCATCAGCAATACTCATGTAATGGCAGCTCGGAAAATAGCCATTGTGAATACATGAATCAGGGTGGACATGTGGGTGGCCATCATATGGAAGTGGATCTACAGGTTGTTGTTTTTTTATTAAACCAGAAGCATTTTTATTTGGTATTATAAGTGAGGATATTAATAGACAGGGTGTTAAATTGTTTTTATACGCAACAACAGCAGCAAGAATATTGTTGGCCCAGAAATGGAAGCAAGAAGAAATACCGACGAAAGAAGAATGGCAGACAAAATTAATGGACTACGCAGAATTGGATAAAATGACAGGAAGGACCAGAGATTTACAGAAGATTGGAAGAAATATACGAACTATTTGAAGAGCAACTGTAATCAACAAATTACGCTAGTAGGACTACAAGAAGTTTTGTAAGGAGAAATATATGAAATATTGCAAAGAAGAGAAAGTAGAGAGACATTAGTTATAATATTTAAATGTAATAGTGAAAGTAAGAAATGTAAATTAAGTGATAAGATTGGAAATTTTCAGATGTGATGATGGAAGTAAAAAAAAAAAGTGGGTAAGATATAAAAGTATGTTTAAAAATTGTTGAAAATGTTATGTTAAAAAACATATATATATATATATATATATATATATATATATATATATGGAGTGGATCTACAGGAGTGCTTCTGGACTGGGATTCTGGGTTTGCTCCCACTGGTGAGATCATCCTCAAGGTGGAGTTCTACTCACCTGATGCTCCAGCCACCAAAACAGGGGAAGGCCATTGTTGCTGATTCTCCTCCGTCCCCACCCCGCAACCCATTGTGGCCCCTGAAAATCTGCCTTGAGGGGTTTGGGGGTACCTTCCAGAGCATCATGAGATGTGACTCTGAAGACTGCAAGGGGAAGTGCATCTGGCTGTTAACCAGAAAGTTGGTGGTCCAAGCCCACCCAGGGATTCCTGCATTGCAAAGGGCCCTCGGGAGTCCTTTTCAACTCTTCAATTCTATGATTGCCCACTAATCTACCTGGGTGCTGATGGAAAAACTGTGAGCCTAGCTAATTTGTTACCTTTTTGACATGGGATCCTGCCAGCCTGCCTCGGATATGTCTGGATGCTGCTTACTCCTCCTGACGCATTTTTAGCTCGCAATGATTCAAGTTTGTCATTGAACGTAACTGTAAGAAAAATATTTGTGATAAGATTAATGACCTGATAATGGTGAGGCATTTGCTTCATTCATAACAAAACCAGCTGATGTGCAGAAATTAAAAGGGCTCATTTAGTCCTTTATATTTCAGTCAAACAATTTAATGGCCTGATGATGATAGCCAAGAGTGTTGTTGATGAGGAATGGATTATCTCCTAATCCATTGGGAATAAGGAGGTTTATTAAACTGGAGAGGAGTGGAAAGCAGTGATTATTTTTTTAAAAAAGTAAACGTTACTTTCCAAGCATCACTACACAGAGGAGAGCAAAAGAGGTTTTCCTCTCTCTATTGACATGGCTCCATTTGGTTGTCTCCAGGAGAGGAGGAATGTTATCTTCTATATCACTCTGGCTATGGCTGAGGGCAAAGTCTGCCTTTCATCTCGCTGTTGTCCTCCTTAGAGCAAAATTTTCAAGCATTGTCTTGTGGAGTGGTTGGCCTTGATTTATTGCTTTCTAGAGAATTTCATATTACTTAAATCAAACAATGGTTATTCAAGAGAGTTCCTGAAGGTTTCATTCCAAAGCACACTGGGCCTGAGAAACCCTTGTCAGTGGGATTAAGGCTTTCTGGGAGATGATCTATAATGAAATGAAAAAGGTACTTAAATATCCCTTCCAGAAGAAACCAGAGGCCTTTCTCCTGGGCATGGTCGGCCAATTGGTGCCAAAGAAGGATAGAACTTTTTTAATGTATGCAACAACAGCAGCAAGAATACTCATCGCAAAATACTGGAAGACACAAGATTTACCCACTCGGGAAGAATGGCAGATGAAAGTAATGGACTATATGGAACTGGCGGAGATGACTGGCAGAATCCGAGACCAAGGTGAAGAGGTGGTGGAAGAAGATTGGAAAAAAATTAAAATATATTTACAGAAACATTGCAAGATCCAGGAATGCTAGAAGGATGTTGGAATGAAGCAATGTGGTTTTAGCAGAAATGATATAAAATATTAGGTAAAAATTGATTTTTTTATGTGGTGAAACGAGAATGTAAAATTATAGTACACTAAGATAAATTATTAGGATAAAAACCAAGTGGAAAGGATTTGCTGAAATACTTAATTGAACTAGAATACAAAAAAGAGAGGTGTGAGGAGGTCAGGGAAACAAGTAAATGAAAGATAAGACATGGAAAGATGGAATTGTTTTTAATTGTTTATACTTTCTTGTATTTTGTATTTTTTGTTCTCCTTTTTTTTCCCCTTTCCTTTTCTTTTTCTTTTTTTTTGTAACTTCTTTGAAACTCTAATAAATATTATTTAAAAAAAAGAGAGAGAAACCCTTGTCAGTGTACAGTATCTCCAGAGCTGTGTAACTTCTTAAGCAAGAGTGTCTTGTGCTTAAGGCTTACCAACAAGACTAGAGGTCAGGGGGTTCATTTACTTTCTAGTCTGGCTTCAGATTTCCTGTATGACTGAGCAAGGCCATCCACTTCCATCTGTCTTTTCATTTCTGAATCTGTAAGATAATGATGACAACATATCCCTGAGCATGAGGAAATATGCAAATGTCTGTATTTCGATATTTCACAAGTATTCATGCACTAGATGATTATTACATAATAGAAGTAGGCAGATCAACGTCATAGGTTACGCTGCACTGTTCCTAAGTATCCAAAGTATGTCATGCAATCATGTCATTAATTAGGATCAGCCAGTTAAAGTACTATCTCCATTTTGCAGAGCAGGTGAGGGGGCGGGTTTTGAACCTTAGATAACAGCAACCTGCCCAAAGGTCAATGGCTAGGAAAGGCAGTGAGTTTCTCATTAACTGAACATGGGGTTTTCCTGCTCGTAGTCTTGCAGCCCTATCCTGTGTAGGTGATCATGGTTCAGTGGGGCTCACTTCCTAGTAAGTGTGCTTGGGGTTTCAACCCTAATCATTGAGCTTCTGTTTCCAAGGCTTTTACCACAAGAAGGACCCAGTTCCTCTTGCATACCAAATGCCTCAATGTGCACCTTGAATAATATAGTAAATACCAGGACCTCCTTCTTTACAGACGGGGTAGCTAACATGGTGCCTCCAGGAGTTTGTTGGACTACAACTCCCATCAGTCCCAACCAGTGTGGCTAATGATCAGAGACGTAGTAGTTGTAGTGCAGCAATATCTGAAGGGCACCATGTTGGCTAACCCTGAAGCATGTAATAACTGTAATCAGCTAGCAACAGGAAGCACAGTTTTTAGTCTAAGTCTTTATTTGTCACCTACTAGATAATGGGATGGACTAAGACTGAAATCTCATTTACCTTGGAGCAAGTCCCACTGAATTCAATAGGCCATGTGAGCAAAATCTATTTGTGTCAGAAGGAAAACAAATTGATATTGATTCATAAAGGTAAAGGGTAAAGGGACCCCTGACTGTTAGGTCCAGTCGTGACCGACTCTGGGGTTGCGGCGCTCATCTCGCTTTATTGGCCGAGGGAGCCAGCGTACAGCTTCTGGGTCATGTGGCCAGCATGACTAAGCCGCTTCTGGCGAACCAGAGCAGCGCACGGAAACGCCGTTTACCTTCCCGCCGTTTACCTACTTGCACTTTGACGTGCTTTCGAACTGCTAGGTTGGCAGGGGCAGGGACCGAGCAACAGGAGCTCACCCCATCGCGAGGATTCGAACCGCTGACCTTCTGATCGGCAAGCCCTAGGCTCTGTGGTTTAACCCACAGCGCCACCCGGGTCCTTGATATTGATTCAAACAAAATATTACAAAAATTCATAGTTACATATAAAAATGTAACATTAATGCATATCTATGATATTGATTCATATATATGCATTAATGTTACATTTTTATATGTAACTATGAATTTTTGTAATATTTTGTTTTTGTCTGTTGTTGCCTCAGTTTTTTGTGTACGGCTTAGATATATTTTTTAATATATTAAGCGGTATAGAAATTAAATAATCAAATAATGGTTACAGTCTCAGGATCAAAATTCAACCTAGATTAGGCCAATAACCCCTCTGACTGGTATCGTTTGCCAAGTGTTCAACAGCCAAGTATGAAGATGCCAATTATGTATCTCTGTATGTTTGCCATTCTATCCTCTTTCCTCTGTTGTCCACCAATTTACTGCCATATGAACATGTAGCTACTGCTTGCAATAAAACCAGCACTGGCTGAGCTCCATTTTGGGAAATACGATGACTGGCTGAAGCTCTGAGAAATTATTATATAAATGGCATACAGTCAAATTGGTACTTTGACATAAAGAAATTTGGTCCCTCCCCAGACAATGATTTCATTAACATGATCCAGAGTACACCATGTACATTTTAATTGTGAAATCACTAGGGAGGGCACAATTTAGCTACAAACCCTGCTTGGTAATATGATGCCAGTGGGGATCATGAGACTTTGGAGCAGGCAGCTATCCATTAATATGGTTTGCTTTCCACCTGCCCATTATGGCAATTAACCTTGTGTTATGCAGGTGAGGGAACACAGCTGAACATTCACACTTCTGCTTAAAAGGTTGGCTGGCATTTGATCATATTTGGAAATTACGGTACTTGAGACAAACATGATGGAAATGCAATTTTTCTCAGCCTAGAATCTGACCTAAATATTAATGTCTTACAAACACTATTGCAAATATGTTCATCCCAAAATGCAACTGAAAGCTGAAATGCAGGTTTTTATGTTTAGATAATACTAGTCCATTCATCGGAAGAAACTATGTCACTACTAAGAAATAATGAATATTAAAATAGACCAAGGGTGATACAGGTGATAAATTTGGTTTTGATACATGTTGGCCTATCTGTTCAAGTTGCCCAGTTCAAATATATTGCAGCATATATGGATGTACAGTACTGAAGGATTATGCTTTCTTCAGATAAGAAAGCACTGGAGACTTGTGTTGTCCTTATAATACAAGCAGGCTCCTAAAAACAGAGGACAGAACTACTGATTCTGCATGAACCTTGGTTTTTAAAGGATTTTTAAAAAAATCATGAAACATTAATAGCTTGATACAAAGACTTCCATTGCATGTTTCACTGCATTGTACATTTGGGGGGGAAAGTATTGTAGTCTCTTATAGTATTGCCTACTTATCCTTGTTCCAAAATGTCTGTCCATAGCTTGCCATGAGTGCCTGGTGACTACAATTGTCTGTTGTTTTTATTTCTGTATACTATAAAGCATTGCAGTTGTCAGTGCTAGTTTGTCCATTTGCCAGTCTTACCTGATTGGCTAGTTTTCATGCAAGAGCTATACTCCATACAATACTACTGATTCCAGTGTCTGTCAGAGTCTTCCAGTTTGGTCTATGACTTATTGCACTACCTGCCACCATAAAAAATAATAATATAAAATTTCTGTATGGGGCAGTGTTTTGTACCACTCCAGTTTTGGCTAGCTTTAGCCAAGCTTTCAGTTCTCCGCCTGCCTCTCCCTAAATTCCGATTGCAAAACTAGCTCCGCTCTTCTCTCTGCCCTCCTTATAGCTGGCGAGTGTCACTTTCCAAAAGCCAAAGGGTGATTTGAGGCACTCTGGAAGGGAACACTGGGGAACACTAAGGCTCTTTTTTCAAACCCCTGCCCACTCAAGTTGCCCATTCAAAGCAATCAAGACAACCGACTTCACAGCAATGTTTTTAGCTTTATTTACAGATCTGTGCATCTGTCATGCAGGTTTATTAATTATGAGTTTAACATAATAACCACTTAATAGGCATCTGGCTACCTTCTTGATCAGCACTACAATGTCTTCAGACTACCAAAGTGATCATCTGAGCAGAACGATAGTGGTGATTAGGAATCTGGTGGCCTCGTACCAAAGCCTTGAGGCTTGTTGGCTCATCAGCGAGCTGGCAGAAGACAGCAAACATCAGGTCTGAGCTAGTGCAACAAAAACAAACTAACAGGGTGGGACTCTCAAGAGTAGGTCCCGAGTTGCTGGGATATATACAATATCAAGGCCCTCCCAATAGTCTAGTGGTGCCAGTCTGTGCTGGAAAATGGCCCTGCCGAAGGTTTATCTTGAATGAAGAGCTAGGGTGAAAGCCCAGTGTTGTGGGTGAAGCCAGGGCTGTTATTCAGAGTTGCCAAGTTGTCTTGCTTTTTTCTGAGTTTTTGTCTGGTCACCATATGCTTTTAATCCCCCCCCCCTTCACTCTTTCTATGCTATGTTTCTTTAATTGGTTTGTTGATTTTTGTTTTCCACATGCATGCCTCCATGCGCTGGTCATACAAGTTTGCTATGCACGCACCTAGAGGTGGGACTCACATGCTTGTGTTCTTTCACTTCTTGCCTTGTGCACACGACACAGCTAGAGTATGAGTTGTCTAAGAATGATTTGTACTACAATCTACTATCACGTATAGACACATTGCTTGGTTTCACAGAACTTTCAGCCATGTGGGATAGCTATAGACTTCAGGGCTGTGGTGGCTGGGGGAGGAGAGGAAGGGGAAACCCCATTTGTGGGAATGGAAATCCATTGTGCAAGCATGCAAACACAATTTGATACCAGCCAATGGATGAATGTGCCTCCAAGCACTTGATGTGGATAAAAGGTTCACTGATGGAATAAAAAAATAAGGTTAGCGCTTGGGTTTCAGTTATAGAAGAAGGAGATCTGACCCAACCACTTTAAAAAACAGGTTCAGAAACTGCATACACATGTTTGTTGCCATGGTCTCAGCCTTTCATAATGATAAAGCCAAATGTGGAGAGAAGAGACATAACAGAAGTTGCAGCAGCTGAAGGGAAGATGATTGTGGTAAGGGGTATATGGCCACAAGAGGTTCCTAAAGAAGGCTCCTGAAATGGAAGTGAAATGGCCAAGGTGAAGGCATTAAGCAATGGCACACGTTTGCAATGCCAGTAGAGTTTACATTTGCCAAAGTGCGTGCCAATCTGTGGGTGTTGCATAAGTGAATTTTGCCACTACCGCCCCAACAGAAAATAGCATGATTGAGAAGGAGTGGGAGAGCAGAGAGAGAGATTGTCATGCTACTTGAGGTCTCCAAATGATATATTATTTGTCCTTAATTTCTAGAAATAAAAAAAAATGCTGCAGGGTACAGACAGTCTAAAAGCATTTGATAATAAATCTATGCAAGTTCACGGGTGTTTAATACAAATTCTGCTTCAAGTGCTTTTTTAAAATGCATTATCACCTTTAAGTAAATACTGTGGAAGGCTGCCAAATTCTTGGTTGTCGTTTGCTTTAAATTGATGCATTTATATCATTAACGCAATAAAATGTTTAAGCTTTCATTGGATTTTGCTAACTGATTTTGCAGTTTGAATGATAATAATTTTTATGCATTTATCAATTATCTTTTAAGTGGTTGCTATAATATTTCTGTTTAGGCAGGCAAAGTACATTCCCCATAACAGTTTTCATCTAAATTACATTTGGCTTGAGGCACACTAGTGATTACCAAAAGAGATATTTTCAGTGCAATCCAATACATGTCAACTCAGCATCAAGTCCCACTGAATTCAATGGGGCTTAGTCCAGACTAAGTGGGTATAGGATTGCTGCTATAGTCACTTAGATTCCCATGTGGTTTTCTGACCTTTTGACTGGAATCAAGAGCAACAGCAAATGTACATATAGAGAAGAGAGAGAGAGAAACACTGATAATTCAGAGGAAGAGTTCTGAATTGTAATATCATCCCCAGTCCTTCTTTGTATGTCAGTATAAGTCATTATATGGGATGCGGGTGGCACTGTGGGTTAAACCACAGAGCCTAGGACTTGCCGATCAGAAGGTCAGTGGTTTGAATCCCCGTGACGGGGTGAGCTCCCATTGCTCGGTCCCTGCTCCTTCCAACCTAGCAGTTTGAAAGCACGTCAAAGTGCAAGTAGATAAATAGGTACCACTCCAGCGGGAAGGTAAATGGCATTTCCGTGTGCTGCTCTGGTTCGCCAGAAGTCATGCTGGCCACATGACCCGGAAGCTGTACGCCAGCTCCCTCGGCCAATAAAGCGAGATGAGTGCCGCAACCCCAGAGTTGGCCATGACTGGACCTAATGGTCAGGGGTCCCTTTACCTTTATAAGCCATTATGAGGGTAAGTCCAAATTTGTGATAGATGAGTGCCGAAAAAATGTATCATAATTAATGTTTTCCTTGTGGCCCCAATCATTTCAGGGACCCGTTTTCAGATGACATATTTTCATCTACTCTCTCTTTGCTCATTTGACTTTAGAAGCAAAGCAAAGCAAAGGCATATATAAGAGTGCACCTCTCTTAATAACAATACTGCTCTTTGAACTTGGGCTGCTTTCCTACCACTCAAAATAAATCCAAGTTAGCAACACATTTCAGTGCCAAATTTTGATTAAGTCTCTCAGTCCTGCCACTGGCTGAGGTCTAACTTATGCCATGGAAAACTGGTTTTTGGAATAGATCTATGCTAAAATTTGCTTACTTAAAATTTGTTTCACATTTCCCAACTTAGACCAAAAGTGTGTCATTAAGAACCCCATTGTGCTGAATTCTATAACATGTATCTAGAGTGGCAAAATTTCCCAATCTTGGAAGGCATACACCAAACGAAGATGAATCCAGTTAAGACACAAAAGCTAGTGGGTCTTGAGACTTAGGAACACAGGCTAAGTCAATGACTGGTTTCCATTTTCTCTGAAGAGCTGTGTTTGCACTGAGCCTTCTCCTGGATCTCACTGACCTGGCTGAATCACTGGTGGTGATAATTGTCATAGGTACTGTGGAGAAATCACTTTTTAAAATGAGTCTACTTGGGCAGCTTATTTTATATACAGAGTACAAGAGTTTACTATGTATGGTGGGTTACGTGAAAGGTTATGTTTGAAATACTATGTAGCCATAAAAAAAGACTGTGCAAAAAGGAAGGTATTCCGCTGTAGCTGAAGACACTTGCAGTATAAAGTGTTTTGTTAATCAGCTGTGTTAACGAAGTGCCAATCATTAACGCTTGGTGCACGTTGACTTCAAGTTATGGGCAATCGTTAATTTTTCACTACACAATCTATGGAAATGTTTCTTTCTGCATTGCGAAAGCGTACTAATTGAAGAACAGGCCAACTTCTCAGCCTGAAGGCTACATCTGATATGCAAATTGTATGGCAAAGGGCCCAACCTCTGCACTGGGGAAAAATCATAAACCAGCTGGCTGGGGTGGTTTCCAGCCTGGATTGACTTCCAGAGCAGACCAAGGGGCAGTCACCTGGCTGTGATTGATTCTGTATTGGCAGCATCTACTTCTGTCGCAGAGACAGCAATGATAGTGTCAGCCTAGTGCAAAAACTTCTTGTGCAAAGGCTTCTTGTGCAGTTTCCTGGGCTAGCTTTAAAAGGTGGTGGGAATGAAGCTGAAGAGGAAACAACTTGGGTCCTTTATCCACTGAAAAGATGGCCAGGAGCAAACTAGGTGAATTAGGAGCCAGGTGGTGTAAAGCTCCCACAAACTGGATATAGCTTGGTGGGCTGTCATTTTCCCACCTTTGGATGATTAAGAAAATCAAGATCTTGACTTTGTAGGTTTGCTGGGTGTAGAGATGATGCTGTGAAGAAAAACTGTAAGACTGCTAATGTCAAATAGAAGAACTCCAAAGGGAGATGAAACATGAGTCAAGAGAAAACAAAAAGTCATGATTGTTGAAAGAACAGTTTGTAATAATTACATCTATACTTGATTGATAGTGAATAAATATGCTCCGGGCAACGAGTCTGTATCTTGGAAATGGTTGGAACAGATGGTCAATGCAATCAGGAGGTGGAAAGCAAGCACTGGGATGACAAGTGGGACTTCATCAAAACTAGCAAAAGCGGGCACAGGAAGTAAGGAAGATCTTTCAGAAACCAATATGATGCCATTGTGGTTTTTTGTGCTATACGTGTTTGTTAGTGGACTCCCTCCCCCCACCCCCTCCAAATGTCAGGCATACTATCTGCAATATTTGCAAAGAAAAATTCACACCCTGTGTGCTGGAATTCTGTCGGGTTATGAGAGTAGTGGCCAAGGTAAAAATGGAAGTAAATGGACATCACCTTAAAATATTTTTATTTTACAGTTCTGTACAATTTAACTTCTAATTTTGAGTTGAAAGCAAAAGTGACCGTCTGCTGCACACATCCTCAAAAGCAATGGATGAAGAAAAATCCACCGCAACTTTTAAGAATTCCTCCGTCTCACTGTCTGCTACAAATTGTGGTGGTCTATTGGATGAAAGAAACTGGTTCCAGGCTGCTTAGAAGCTATTTTTATTTTATGCTTAAGAAGTGGGTGTTGGTTTCATTTTCAGGATTATTTAACCACTCCCCAGTCTGAAGCAGGAATTTTCTCTCAGGCCAAACTGGATATATTTGTCCCCACCTTTTTCCCCCCTTTATTATTGCTCTGTCAAATTCCACACACTTTGCCTGAGAGTTACCTGAATTTGTTTTACCCCACAGTATCTCTGGGATGGCAGGTGCGCCTTGCTTGCCATGTAAAATGTTGGAAGGCAGAGGTGCACCTTGCATGCGTCTCAAGCTGCAGGAGAACACTAAGGTCTGGGGCTGAGATTCAACAATATTTCATGCTTGTCGGTGAAACCATAGCAGACTCATAACAGTATCACTCCCTAACACACATCTCTTATGGCACTTTCCATGGCTGCAGTCCTGCAAGCACTTACTTGGGAGTAAGTCTTGTGGAGCTAGTTGGGTTTTCATATTTGAAAGCATGCATAGAATCTGGCTATTGTGTGTAAAAATATTTGCTCTTTTGTATACATTGCTAAACTTTCCCCCAAATTTTGGGTCAAATATTTTTATATTGAAATGCCTATTGGCATTTCTCTTCCTCCCTCTCAATCAGAAAAGGTCAAGCAGATGCCAAATCAGTGTGTACACACTGTGGCATCAGTTCCTGATGGTTAGGAGAATGTTACATATCACTGCTTTTCATGCGCATATAATCAATTCCAGTGGCTAGAGATGTGTTTTGGTTTATACCGCCAAGCTTGGCAATTGACTTTTCTTTCCTTTTCAGGCCACTTGGATTTTGGAATGAACAGAGCCCTCCCTTGGACTCCGATTTGATTCATTTGGCCTGGAGCTTGTGTTTCCCTTGTGCGCATAGGAATAACTAATATGGAGCAAGGACGGAATAGGAAACCGGTATGAAAGTCAGCAGTGCAAATACGTTGTGCACCTTGAAACACAAAAACCTGGCCCCAGTGATCTTTTCCTTCGTTAAATGTTGGCTGGGCTAATATTCCAATGTTCAAAACCTCTGTTTGGTTGACTATGATTAGTTGGATCATTGTGAGCAAATGTCTGTAACTTAGTCTCTGCTTGGCATGAATCAAGTTCTCTGAGACAGCTTGGAACTGTCCACCACAATTTCTCTGGGGAACAACTGTCCCCATATGGCCTGTCCCTCCATTAAGACCAGAGGACCTTCTCTAGTGCCATTTCCAGAAGTGAAGAAGGTAGTGTTACCGGATACTGTTTAGTGGCGATGCCCTGGAAGAAAGCTCTCCCAAAGAATAATTACTGGTATCTGGCACTGACTCTGAGCTTTTCATTTCATTTCATTTCTTTCGTTTCTTTTCTTGCTGCTGTTAGTTTTGTTGTTTTTGAATTGTGCTCTTCTGTCTCTAGTCTTCTTGATTCCTGTTTACATTGTCATTTGATCGCTGCACTGCTGTTTTTGCTGCTGCTGTATTTGTGTCTTACTGTTATCTCCTATCTGATGTCCATCCAATCTGTTATGAACAGTTTCACATTTTGTGAGCCACCTAGTAAGTCTCTGGCTAAAAGGTGGACTAAATGAACATTGAAATCAAGGATGGAGAACCTACTTGGCCCAGGGTCTGGATTCACTGTTTGCCCAACAGCATGTCAGTGTTGGGCAAACACACACACACACACACACACACAGATACTTGACAACTCCTCCCTCCCCACTGCTGTACCAGGACGTAGAGGGGGACAAGTTACCTTTTTGTCTCCTCCCTTTTGATAGCTTCTCACTGCCCTATTCCCCCACCCTCTTCACAGAGTCTTCTGTTTCCCCTTGGGTGCTGCCATTGTGAATATGTCTGAGGGCTCCAGAGGAAGAAAGGAGTGTTCCAATCAGCTCCAAAGTTTCTCAGGATGGTCCAGGAAACAACAGGGCAGATCAGAGTGCTCCTTCCTGTTTTGACTGCTCTGACCTGCATGCAGGGACACAGTGCACAAGGGGGAACAGATGCCAATTTTTCCACTGCCACTGATTTCAACACCACTGTTGATTAATTGTGACTGTAGGTTGGCAGGCCATCAAGAACAGTTTGGCAGGCACCATAGACCCTTGGTTCAGCATCCTTGCTTTAAATAAATAAATAGTCTCATTGTAACTTTTTTTGGAGATTCATCTTTGTCTCCCACAATTATTATTATTATTGGACTGATGGCTGTTACATAGATCATCTGTAATTTTAAATTGCTTTCATTTACTGGAATGAATTGCTAGTCATAATTGAAATCGCTTCTATTTAATTTTGATTGCTACTTTGTTTTTTGTGAACCACCTGAGAAACGGCAACTGAGGGTTCTGAAGGGCAATTTGAATTCAGATCTCAGTTCAGCAGTGACCACACCAGTTCTGCTTTACCAGTCACTCTTTGCTTTGTTGCCTATTACATTTTGTATATTACAGTGGTACCTCGGGTTACAGACACTTCAGGTTACAGATGCTTCAGGTTACAGACTCTGCTAACCCAGAAATAGTACCTCGGGTTAAGAACTTTGCTTCAGGATGAGAACAGAAATCGTGTGGCAGCGGTGCAGCGGCAGAGGAAGGCCCCATTAGCTAAAGTGGTACCTCAGGTTAAGAAGAGTTTCAGGTTAAGAACGGACCTCCAGAACGAGGTCCCACTGTAATAGGTTAAATTGGTTAACCTCCTTGGGCTATATTGGTATACAAAGGCTAGGACTAGAGGACCTTTTCAGTACATCCCTGATTTTTATGCATTTCCGCAACACTGTGCTTTCAGGAGATTGAAGCCGTGTTGCGTTGAGATTCTGCTTAGGAAAAATCTGGGACCTGGGGAAACAAGGCAGAGTCTAATCCCATTAGTTACACAAAACCTATATTTATTGCCTTGTAGTTTTCTGCTTGAATCAAACACCATCCAAGGTCTTATTATGATCCTGGCTGGAAAGACTGCTTGATCCAGAAATATTATGCATACATGTGCATTCCCCAGACACGTGCATCCCAAATTGGCATCCCACATGCCACAGTTCCAGCTCAGATCGTTGGCTCCGGTTCCTGTTGTGGTCACACTGAATAGAGTACAGTGTGTTCTGAAAAGCAGAGTTTGCTGCTGAAGCTTTGGGTGTAGGCATGTTTTTTATTTCCTGAAAAGTGTTGCCGTTGTTGTGTCAGCCCAGGAAAACGGGAGGCACAGAGTGGGCAACATGGTGCCGTTTGTTGGGCTCATGTGTCATTCAAGAGGTTTGTAAGTTGCCTTGGGCAGAAGTGTGTGTTTTCCTCCTCTCATCTTTGAAAGTAGATTCCCAGATCCGGAGTTGAGGCTGTGTCCTGGGCAGCCTTTGGTTTCGTGTACATGTGTGTGCTTGCTAGAGTACATTATGATGTTTATACGGTGGTTTTTATGACCTTTTTTCGTTTTTCTTGATTTGTTAGCTGCCTTGGATTCCTGCTGGAAATGAGTCTTAGTATACATTTCTAAACCCACCGGGACTACTAGGACAAAAATGGAGGCGGGGAGGGAGACAAGGAGCCAGTGACAAGCAGAGTCAACTAATTCTTTTTGCTGTTGCTGCTGCTGCCCTTCTCCCTTCTGAGATCTACAAGGTCAACACTGAGACTAAAGGAGAAAGCAGGCAATGGGAGACACCCCCTGGACGGGCTGAAAATAAAAAGGCAAGTAGGCTTGGAGGAATCAAGGCTAAGCATGGTGGGGCCCACTAGCCTTGGCAGGTCTACCTCCCCCACATCTTCCTTCTTCCCTTGCCCATCTCTGGGGCCTGTTATTTTCTTTCTTGGCGATGATGCAAATTCTTGGGTGAGGAAGTGGACCTGTACCCCATTCTCCATGCATTTAACATAACATAGGTGACTCATGCAGAAGCCCTCCACCCCCATAACCCTGTTTTGTCAGCTATCTCCACCTTGTTTCTTTTGAGGGGAAAGAATTGCATAAATCAGACTTGCACCTAAAGTGGCAAGCCTTTTATGTGGAGTGACTGCCTTACATGCATGTTGGATGCCTGAAAAGTGCATGAATTGGGATCTAACTCTTTCTCTGCCATCATCATAACCACCACCTGCATTTGTTTAAAAAGAAATCTCAAAGCTACTTAACAGCAAGGCAAAAATAATTAATTATAGACAACACAGAATATAAAATTCCGAAAATGTTCACCCAACAGTGCAATAAGAAGAGCAAGTCCTACTGCAGAGCCTAACTTATCCACCTGGGGAAACAAAACTGTCTTCACCTGGCACCTAAAAACTGGTTGTGATGGTGCCAGGCACATTTCCCTGGGGAGAGTATTCCCTTTCCATTTCTCTGCTTCTTAATTGGCTTGCCACTTGAATTTAAGATGACAACAGACCAAAACATGATGAATGTTATTAAAACAGCAGCACCATAAAATCATATAATGATTTCTACACTAAGTCTAATAAATATTTTGAAATGTTTGGGGAAATAAAAAGGTTTGTGACTGACACGATATACAATTCTCAGGACTGGTCCAAGACATTATATTGCTTTAGGTGAAGTGAAGATGGCATCCCCTCTCTACCCCTGTTCCATATAGAGAGGTCAGCTGGCTTGGCAATTGTATCTTCCTTCAATATTGGCTTTGGACTAGCATCCTCCTCTGCACCTGAGGAAAGCCAGATGGTTTAGGTGGTGCAAGACATGGCACACACACCTCTGACCTCCAACAGAAGAGAATGGTTGGGAGCTTCCATCACCGTCCCCTGACATATGCTCCCTGAGGTGGTTTCCTCATTTTGCTTAATGGGAGGGCCAGCTCTAAACTGTGCCAGACAACTTTGTCCATGGAGAGTATTCTGTTTGCCGACTGAGAAGCCTTTCCTCCAGTTGTCTTCTGCATGGTATCTGAAGAAGGGGGTGACCAGAGAAGGTCCTTAGCTAGCCTTAGCATCCTACATTCATATGGGGCAGGTGGTCCTTTAGACACGTGTGGTTCTGCTTGCAATTGCACAGGATGAAATGTGGAAATGTTGCCAGTGGAGTCTTCCACTTGCAAGTTGGTCAGCGAAGGAAAAATCCATGCTGTCACTGGCCACCAACCAGCAAGTTCTTGAGGGAGTCTCCTTGTGTGCTATCTAGGAAGAGAAGGAACTTTGAGACATCCTGTATTGCACTTGAATGATTTTGGTATTGCATACATTATGTAAAAGCTATATTTAAAGAAACAGACACTTGATGGAATATAAATGTCTCATTTTCATTCTTTGTCTTTGGGGTGTTCTATAAATAATTGCAGACAGAGTTGTGCTCTCCAGGAAGAGAAGTTCAGCATCGGTGGGAGCCGCCTCTTTCCTAGAGCACAAGACCTAAATCGTTATTGGAAATCAAAGTTTCTTCAAATCCCATCTTTGTTCTTCAATAGCTAGAGGAGCCCTGTGCTGTCCAAAGGGAACAGCCTAGCCTACCTAAGTGCCATTCATGCTACCCTGTCCCAGGAGAAGGAGTCAAGTCAGGTAGAAATCATGAGTAGAGCATACTGTGACCACCCTCCTAGCAAAGGTGGCTGAATCATTCCCAGTATTTCTCACTTTGCAATTTTTCTAAGACCCAGCGCTTTCCCCCCTGGGGGTACTCAGGGTACGCAGTACTGGCACCTTTTTTCCCTAGAAGAAAAGCACTGGTTAAAAATGTGGCACTTACTGTAATAACTTCATGGTGAGTACCAGCACCTCTCTTTCTAGAAGAAAAGCACTGCTAATACCTTCTGTTCTCTAAATGCTAAACATCTAGATATTTGGCTTCTGCAAGACCATGTATCTATTATTATTATTATTATTATTATTATTATTATTATTATTATTTGAATTTATATACCACCCTATACCCGGAGGTCTCAGGGCAGTTCACAGAATAAAATCAAAATATAAAACCACAAAATACATAATCAAAATAAAAACAACAACCCAATAACACCCCCCAAGTGTAACCCCATGAAGAGCAGGCGATCTCCCTCCCATCCAATCTAGGGAACCACCCACTAACAGTGCCTCAGTATTATCTGGATTGAGTTTCAGTTTGTTGTCTCTCATCCAGTCCATTACCGAGGCAAGACACTTCCACTGTCTCCCCAGCAGATGTAAAGGAGAAATAGAGCTGAGTTTCATCAGTATACTGCTGGTAATATACTCCAAACCTCTGGATAACCCCACCCAGCAGTTTCATGTAGATGTTAAACAACATAGCGGATAGGATTGAGCCCTGTGGAACCCCACAGTGAAGGTTCCACAGGGCTGAAAAGCATTCTCCAAACAACATCTTCTGGGAACGGCCATCCAAGTACGACTGGAGCCACCGTAAAGCAGTGCCACCCACCCCTAGTTTGGACAGTTGCTCCAGAAGGATACCATGGTCGATGGTATCAAAATCCGCTGAGAGGTCGAGAAGAATTAACAGGGACATGTTTCCCTTCTCTCTCTCTTGACAGAGGTCATCTTACAGGGCGACCAGAGCAGTTTCTGTGCCATAACCAGGCCTAAACCTCAATTTGAATGGTTTCTGAAGGAAATGGGACTAAGAATAGGTTAAAGAAGAAATGAATGAGGAGCTTAAAATAACCCTTTGGAAGGAGAGTCTTGGTAAACAGTCAAGAAGTGCTGTGCTGAATGGAAAATTCACAGTGAGCTCACTCCACCAGGAGGGACGGCATTCTGGGCAGGGATTCTTTCTTTCTTTCTGGGGTGTGGAAGGGAATTGCTGACAGAGGGTGGGGAGAAAAAGGAATCGCCACACCTCTAGAAAAAACAAAAGAAGAGAGGAGAGGCATGACACTCAAGGGTGTTTGAAATGTGGGCTGCTTTTATTATTTACAGCCAGGGAGAAAGAGAGAGATGACAGAGGAATGTTAAGGATTTTTGCTTAACCCAGGTCTCTCCCAGAACCTTCTTTATGCATCTTCAGTAGGAACACATCAATCTGTGACTAAATGGCAGGCTGGGCCTTTGGAGTAGACTAGGCACCCACTTGTTCTTTAAAAATCTGAAGGACCTGGTCTTCTGACTGCCACTTCACCACAATTTGTGCATTTAAGGCAAAAGTGAATCTAGACTCAGAATATAAAATGCTTCTAGTAATATGTAATGCTTATTTGGCAAAGGCATAATTTGGAAAATCATAGCTTGATAAGCCAGAGGTAGTCAACATGATGCTCTCCAGATGTTGTGAACTACAACCTCTGTAGGTTGGTAGTTCAAATCCGTGTGACTAGGTAAGCTCCCGTTGCTTTCTCCCAGCTCCTGCCAACCTAGCAGTTTGAAAGCATGCCAGCATGAGTAGATAAATAGGTACCACTGTGGTGGGAAGGTAAAAGGCATTTCTGTGCGCTCCAGCTTCTGTCACGGTGTCCCATTGCACAAGAAGCAGTTTAGTCATGCCGGCCATATGATCTGGAAAATCTGTCTGCAGGCAAACACTGGGTCTCTTGGCCTGAAAGTGGAGATGAGCCCCACACCCCATGGTCAAATTCAACTGGACTTAACTGTCCAGGGGTCCCTTCCCTTCCCTTTATCTGTGGTCTCCATATCCTATCATCCCTACCCATTGACCAGGCTAGTTGGAGCTCATGGAAGTTGTAGTCCACAACATCTGGACAGTACCATGTTGGCTACCACTCTAATAAGCCAAGATAGGAACTAGCCTTTACGATTCATAAAGGCTCCCTTCTTTGTTTAGAGTTGCTGGGGATTAATCTACAGAATGCTCAAAATTCTTTGAGCGTGAATATGTGTTTTGCATGTGTTTCAAAGGTATAGTGTGTATGCAATGAGCTCAAGACTGCAGTTTGAGTGTGAGATTGCTACATCAACATGCACTGAAGAAAAGAGAATTGCTGCTCTTTGTTACAAGTGTAAAATCTTCTTGAAAATGATTTTTTTAATATTAAAAAAATGCTGCTGTTGATACTTCTGGGCAAGGAAATCTGGGGGAACTTATTGTTTCTTTATTTTGGTTCAATGTGCCAACCAGAGTCAGGTTTTTCTTAGTTTAATCCCATGTCTGGTGGCAAACTGATGAAAAAATGATCAGTTATTCTATTCCACCCAAAACCCTGTAAATATATGTTGTTTGTTTCTTAACCATGGTCTGGCCTAGGTTTTGAGTTGCTGGGGCTGGCTAGTTACAAAGATTCCTGAGGGCAACCTCAGCAACATATTTTGTGAAGATCTTTCTATGAACAGAGAAAAGTAATCATGCGAAGGTCCTTGACTGAACGTGGTCAATAAGTCAGGGAACCTACTGCTGTGGAGATGTGGGTTGCAGATGCATCTGGGGTCAACAATTTTGCCCCCACCCCCCCCAAAAAACCCCTAGATATGGACGGCAACCCTAGGTATGATAAGAAAATAAAATTTTCTGGGTCACAAGGAAGTTCTAACTAGAAAGAAAGAAAGAAAGAAAGAAAGAAAGAAAGAAAGAAAGAAAGAAAGAAAGGTTTGTAAAGGTGTTTTGCAACACTGTGAAGTACTATTGGCTTCATAATAGCAAATCTAGTGATTTTATGAAGTAATGAAGCTCAAAGTGGGTTGTGAAATCCATTCCAGGTTCAATAATCTACCGTGGAGTCTTGGCAGAGCAGATTCATTCCATGTTTCATCCATGCATTGGAAGCCCTGGGAAATGCAAGACAAGCACAGCTTAGTCCAGGGCCATGAGATGCCATATACTGTGCCCATCTTTTCCACTCTTCTTGGAATGGGTGACAACAATACCTACTTTGTCATAACAGAAGTCTCCGTGAATTTGTGGCACAGGTCAAGTCTTTCCCAGAACATCCGCCTCTTAGATTATTCCCAGAAGTTGCATGAAACTTTCCACCTGGGGGAGGGGCTTGTTGGTTTGTGGGGTTGTTGTTGTTGGTCTTGTTTTTATCGTGTATTGGTCTTGTTTTTATTGTGTATTTTGTGCTTTTGCATTGTATCTTTATGCAATAATACTTCTGCTCAGTTAGAACCTAGGGACACCTTGATTAATGCCATTTTCTATCCGCAACCAAGAACCTTTTTTTTTTTTTTTTTTTGCCTATCCTGCAGACTAAACGAATTTTGCATATTCTCATTGTCTGAGCAAAGCCAGTTCTCCTTTTCAGAGGGAACATAGCAAGCTGTGATTCAGACCCACTGGACCATCCTGATCAGTATTGTCTACACTGACAGGCAGCAGCTCTCCAGGGTTTCAGAAAGGGAATATTCCCAGCCTTATCTGGAGATGGTGAGGATTGAACCTGGAGCCCACTGCTTGCAAGCCAAATGCTCCACCACTGAGCTACATATCTCCCTCCTTCCTTCAAGGAAATGACTGGGGAAGGGGGAGAGAAGGGGAGATGACATGGCTGAAGAATGCATCTATTGGATAGCTAAACTATGACATCAGTAGAACCAAGCAACAAACTTACTTTTGCTTTTTTAAAGCTTTGAAACTTTTTTAAAGGGTGTTTTGTAAAGTAAAGTGAAGGATGAACACATGTGCACATGGTTTGTGGTTCTTAAAAAGATAAGAGATGGAAACAAGCCAAGTTTGTTTGGTTTCCTGCATACCAATGACCCACTATTTTAAAAAGTTTTCTTATTTGGTCATTTTCGAAAATATTTCCAATGAAGAGATTGCAGTTTCACCTTTCCAGAACTAGAACTAACATCGACTGCCATGTAAAATTTTTGCAAGTAAGAAAATAGGCCCTGTTCCATGTACTCATCTCTCCTTGCATCCAAACTACAACAACCAAAGCAACACACACACACACTTTCCCACTCTCCCATTCTCTCTCATTATGTTTGCCTGGTTATGCAGCTGTTGGAGGAAGACTGTGGCTAAATCCCCCAAAGCAGTAGGGGGTAAAACATTCTGAAAATGTATCTGTTTGCAGCCTAAATGACCTATTGAAAACTATTTTGGGGGGTTGGGGTGGGGAGGTGATATCCTTAGTTATTTTGAAAGGAAGTGAAAAGTGTACCTAACTTTTATTTGCTCTGCTTGACAGCTTACGGTTCACAATCACAGCAATATTATTGTTTACCGTTGTAGTGAGTGCCAGCTTTGCTCTTTTCAGACCTAGCAATTACCGTATTTTTCGCTCTATAAGACGCACCAGACCACAAGACGCACCTAGTTTTCGGAGGAGGAAAACAAGGAAAAAAATATTCTGAATCTCAGAAGCCAGAACAGCAAGAGGGATCGCTGTACAGTGAAAGCAGCAATCCCTCTTGCTGTTCTGGCTTCTGGGATGGCTGCGCAGCTTGCATTCGCTCCATAAGACGCACACACATTTCCCCTTACTTTTTAGGAGGGAAAAAGTGAGTCTTATAGAGCAAAAAATACGGTAGTTAGCTACCCTTGGTGAAAACTTTTGTTGTTGTTGTTGTTGCTTTGTGCCAACAACATACCTTTCAAACTTCAGACAGACCTGGTTGGATACCGGAGGGGAATGCCCAGAGGTATGTATGGACAACAGGTATGGCTGAAAGCTGGAAACTTGTTTGAACACTGTTTGCTATCTACTTCCCAGGGGAAGCCAAGCCTTTCATTTTACACCATCTGAAGTTCAAAACACGCATCTTGGCTCATGGATGGAATAGAAGTACATTCAGAATTCAACTTTCATACAGTAAAGACTCTAGTAAAGCCTTCAAATGCTGTATTCCTGAGGCAACATCCTGGATGGGTATTCAGCTCTGCTGCCTACTGGTTCCCCATGTCTCTCTTCCCTCCCCTCCCTCCCTCTCTCCTTCTCTCAGTGGTAGTAAAGGGGTGGGTGCCCACTTTTGTGCATGCCCACCTCCCTGGTCTCACCCACTTGCCTGCCTGAGCCACTACTGTTCCTGCAGCTCTTGCAAAGTAGGTATGTAACTAGAAAGCTTAACATGTGGAATGGAACTACACGATGTACACGACTGAAATCTAGTTATTTGAAATGCATTTTGGAGAAGAATTCGGAAAGGTTGTGCTATGGTTTGATGTTATATAAAGCAGAATGAAGCTTATAGGCTACTTGGGGCTACCAAGTTGTGCTAGTATAGCAACAGTGTGCTAGTATAGCAATGAAAAACCTATTACTGTTTCCTTCTGTAGCACCAAATATTCTTGTTCTCCCTCTCTCCTTCTCTTTGTTTTCTGAAACTTACCAGTAATCAGACAGTGTCTCAAGATTTTCTGCCTTGCCATGTGGACGGAATAGTTGCTGCTTCTAAAATGAAAGCTGTGTTCTAGCATGGTGTCACTTGCTGTGGTGTTTTGGATGGGCTCACTCCTTGCCAGGATTCTAGGAGGCTCTGATTGCAAGATATGGCATCCCAGGCCTTCTGTTGTGCTAACAGGGTAAGGAGAATCCCACGAAGAGGTACTGGGGAATGCTTTTGCAGTATGTAAGCACAGGCTCTCATGCTTTGGCACGTGCCCTTTCTGATTATTCCAGTGCATGGAGACAAAAGCCAGTGACCAGGTTTCCTAGTGGGAGGCAATTCCCCTGATTCCCACTACAGCTGTGGCTGTGTGGGTTTTCCTAGCTTGACAACAATTATTAATTTAGTTGCTTCCCAAGCCTGATTAATTTAATGTACCCAAGAAAACCTGTCTTGAGAGTCTACAGTGGTAGAAGTAGTAGTAATAGAGGCTAGCAGTAGAATCACAGGCTCTAAGCCTGCTCTGCTTTCTTGGCTTTGTTGACTGGGGAGGAGCAGCTTTTTGTGACATGCGCTGCAACTTCCTGTCAAATTTGAATGTGCTGTCCTGGAAGAATTCCCTTGGGGTGGCTGGGGTGGTTTATCTGTTGCAGATTGCCCAGATGATGGATTGGAAAGCTAATAGCCCACTGTGCAAAAAGTGTACTAAAAATCCAAAAATCCAAACCAGATGTGCAGGGGGGAAGGGAAAAAAAGGAGGGGAGCAGCATATGTTACTAAGTGTTGTGAAACAGCCCAAGGGAGGCAAATAAGCAAAAACAGCCTTGTTGCTTAGCAACGTGCACAACAAAACAAGCAGCAGCTTGGTTGGCATCTGACAGGGCAGGTTTCATTCTCTGCAGTGGAAGAGGAAGTTGCTGATCGGATTTTTTCAATGGCCAAGAAGCCACTTTCTTCCCATGGTACAAGTTTCTCTGCTGCCGGAACATTCTGTTTTATGTTTATGGATAAGGGTTGCTCCTGTTCCAGATGGGCTTCCATAACAAAGGCTGCTTCTTCCAAACTGGCAGGGTTGGTCTGGTTTTGCTCAGTCCTCTACAAAACACCCACAAGCAAAAACTGTACATATTTCAAGAGATGCTAGCAACTATTCCTGAAGTCGGTCTGCACAAAAGTCTCATGCTGACCTTCTTCCTGACTGCTGTCATTCCTTTTTTACTCACTGAAACCTTTTCCTGTTAAAAAAAGATTTATTATTATTTCTGTTGTTGTTGTTAGCAATTTCATTTATGAATCACTTCCCACGAGGCATCCCAGAGTAATTTACAATATAATAGTTAATATGTCAAGGCTGTCATGTGTGGTATGAATACTTCAGCAGACCAGTGGTGCTGAGAATGACAGCTGTATATGCTCCAACATATGGTCTTGTAAGCTGCTAGAGAGGGTCTCTCTGAAGCAGGAACTTCAGAGGGCCCACTATGCTCCTACAAAGAGAGTTATAGACAGTCAACTCAGAAGTAAGTGGTATTGAAGTCAATGGGACTAACTCTCCGGTAAGTGTGAAATAGGGTCACATCTTAAGATCGGTAATATAGCACACTGCAAAACTAGAGTCGTTATTTTTTTCTCTCAGAATGTTTCCATGGTGCAATGATTATAAAAAGAAATCACCCATTACTAATGATTTTTTTAAAAACTGCAATAAGAATATAAAAAATAGTACCAGATTAGGGGGGAAATACTGAATCCTCTGGCCCTTACTTGTAATAGGCAAGCACATTCAGTTGGTTATTCGCATGAGTGTAACGTGAATTCAGGAAGCATTGCCCTAACTCTCAGTTGACTTTATGGCTTTATGGCTTTGTCATACAGCAAGAAAATCATGAATTATCATTGTCCTGGCTTTCCTCTTTGGACTTGGACATGTACTCAATACCACATCTAGAAGTTTTGAAAGCTTTAAATCTCTGGGACCAGAGATTTACAGAAGATTGGAAGAAGTATATGAATTATTTGAAGAGCAACTGTAATCAACAAATTACACTAGTAGGATTACAAGAAGTTTTGTAAGGAGAAATATACGAAGTGTTACAAAGTATAAAAAGTATAAAAAGTATAAAATGAGTTTGAAATGTAATAGGGACGATAAGAAATGCATACTGAGAGATTAGATTGGAAAATTTTCAGACAGGATTGATGGAAGTCAAAAATTTGAATAAGATGTAAAAGTATGTTTAATTACTGTTGAAAATGATAAAAAAACTAATAAAAAATTATATTATAAAAAAGAAGTTTTGAAAGGTTTATTGAGCAAATCGCTATAGCAGGCTTCCTTAAACTCAGCCCTCTAGATGTTTTTGGCCTACAACTCCCGTGATCCCTAGTTAGCAGGACCAGTGGTCAGGGATGGTGGGAATTGTAGTCTCAAAGCATCTGGAGGGTCGAGTTTGAGGAAGCCTGCACTACAACATCCTAACATGAGTCTACCGGTTACAAACAGGTGAAGCATGGCAGAGTAAAACGGGACATGGCCAGGCATATCTCAGACATCAGTCCAACACTTGACATGCCCTCTGCACTCTCCTTTTAAAGAGCAGAGGGAAGATTTCTATCCATGTGGTTTACACCTTGAGTGTCAGTACTGGGTAAACAAGGAGCTACTTGTAGAGGCTGGCTCTGTGAAATTTATGGTGAAGCCACTGTGTCCCTGGATATGGGGTGGAGTTGGAGCCAGCTTGGAGCCAGGTATTTCTCAAGAGGCTTCCCTAGAAGGGAAAGACACATCATTAGCAGGGAGGCACTGGAGGTGGGCGGTGAACCTTCTGTATGCAAATAATGTGCTCTATCACTAAGCTACACATGCTCACCAAGTGGACAGGAAGCCAAGCCAAGTTCAGTTTCCTTCAAATAGGTCTTCCTGATCAGCCTGGTGGGAAGGAGTGGATAACAGAACTCTTGGGCAGAAGGAGGTCTTACAAAGCTAGGAAAGGAGGTAGTGTCTTCTACCCTTGGAGCTGTCCATGGTTTGCTAGGTCCTGGGTCTGGTTTTAGACACTGTGTCTGTTACCTGTTCTCATCCTGCAAATCTGCTTCCCAGCAATTTTCTACTGGCTTCAGCTGCCCCCAGTCACTGTTCATATGTGTCTATCTAACCAAGGCTTGGAGAACATTGTCCAGTACCTGTGTGTCCCAATATGTAAAGACAAGGTGGGCAGGGAGAATGCAAGGCAGTGTGTCTGAGTTGCACGCTGGAGGTGCTTCATTGCACCCTTCAAGCCTGCTGACAGGGAATGTCTAAACTGGGACATGAAAGGACAGTGACCAGTTGTGCCAGGGAACAGTAGAGAAAGGCAGAGGATTTCTGAGGTTTTGAGCCTGGGAAATCTATGGTTTTCATGGAAGAGAGAGTGGTCCTGAGCTCAAAAAGCCATGTAAGCTTGTTGTATATCTATGTGTGTTCTAATATCTGGTCTAAATTGCTCTACTGATTTTGGGAATTCCATGGAGAAGACGACACACAGAACTAGGAGAGAAATATGCTGTGTGAAGGTATGATGGAACATTTGAGGGCTGTGTCCTTTATCCCTCTCACACGAGACAGCTGAGGAATGGAAAATATTTAAGCAACGATTTCATTTTTTCTTGTTGCCTCTGATTGTTGATGTTTTTGCTCCAAGCAATGCACAAACCCCTTTTATGTTTTACTAGAAATGTCTGGTAGTGTCTGGAATTGCCAGTGCTTTTAGGCAAGCAGTTGAGACAGATTGGGAGTTTAAGGCTCTCAACTTAATCTTGACAATAATTCTGAAAATCACTTTTTTCCATAGAGCCCATCAAAATTTGGTTACTTTGCGGTCAACCTCAGAGGTATTCAGTGACTGCAGTCATTGATCTTTAGTTCTTACTTTCATTCTCTTAATCCTTTGGATGGGTTTTGCGAAGTTACCAATGCCTGCGCAATACTTGTAAGTGAAAACTGAGCACATGAAAGCAAACTGTTGTTACTGCAATATGATTATGAAAGCAGATTCATACAAAATCTGCAAATAATAAATTGAGCCATCTCCACTTCACTGTATTTCCCACCCAGATTGAATATAAAGCTCCTCTCATTTAAATGCTTTCTAAATCTTACACAAAAACTTAGAGATGTTATTTTTGAGAGTGAAATAAACAATATTGGAAAGAATTGTCCTTGAAAAAAATCCACATTTGTCTTTGTGGTATAAGAATTTACAGACTTTGGCTATTGGGGGGGGGGGATTGCACATAAACTGCATGTTTCGGGGGGTGGGGATGGATGGAGGATCCAATATGCTTTTATACCATTTTATATTTATTTCCTATGCTTCAGCTCAGCATTCACCATCCACACCAGCTTGGGAAATATGGGTGCGAGCACTGAATTTTTTAATACTCTGACTGCTATACCCTACTTTCTGTTCTATATTATTTTGTATGTTTGGCTGATGTAGCTGGGAATAATTTTTTTTTTTTAATCTGTGAAAGTAATAACGAGATAAGTGTCTTAAACCCATAGAGTATCAGTTGCTTTCGCTCTCCACCCCATTAAAAAGTTTGTGGCAGCTTCATAAATAATTAAAATGACTATATTCTGTTTAAACTGGTGAAGCTTCAAAAAAATAAGCTGGGTTTTTTTTCACCAGAAAGATACATTAGCTGCTAATTAAGTGGTGATTAGCTTGTATAGTAGCCGTCACTCGTGTTCCCAAGATCCTGGTTTGTACATTATAATTGGCAACTGTGGAACACTGCATTATCTGTGGTGCCATATCTGAGGCAAGAAATGGAAGAAGGGGGTTTCTGGGGCAATTTATCCAGCAGTTCTATAGCAGATCAAGAGCAAGGTGAATCATTCATAAAGAATGAGTAACAGGATGAAATTGCATTCCTAAAAAAATAACTAATTATGGCATCCTCTGAAACAGAAATTCTCAAAGAATTGTTCATTCAGGCAGCTCTCATTACTCATAATATTCCAGTGCTTAAAGTCACATAGTATTATTTTTGTTACCTGTGCTTTATAATTAGAAGAACTCCAAGAGAGTTCTTGCTGAAGACCATGTTGTGTTCCTACAAGTGAGAAAGCGTTTTTGGCAAAAGCTACAGAAGGCAATGGACAGCATCTTCTTTCTGCCTTCCTTCTGAGCATGGCAAAGCAACACTGAATCTAGTTTTGGAAGAACGTCCATTCTTTTAAAATGAGTGTCTTGCCCTTTAAAGGGGAAGAGAGTGGCCTGGCTGGCTTTTTCTTTTTTTTTTTAAACTCTTCATCATCACAACTGTTGTGATATTGCTGTAACTTAAGATTGTTTCCACAAGCAACACTAAACAGCCTTTTGCACTTCTCACATCTTAATTTGAGCCACATACAAATGTCGCTTATTCAGTTCAAAGTGGTTCTCCCACTCTCAATTTTACCTTGCGAGGGAGGTTAGGTTGAAAGATAGTGACTAGGCCAAGGACGCCTAGGGAGTTTCATGTCTGAATCAGGATTTGAACTATGATCTCCCAAGCCCTAACCACTACCCCACATTGTGAATGTGGTACAGAGCAAAGAACTGAAATCTAATGTACTTTACATTAGGTTTACGCTATTAAATTCCAGGTTTAAGCCCAGTGCAGGCCTGGCCCCATTACCCAAGCAACTGAAGTGTTCAGTTGAGGCAGCACGAGTCACTTACCGTATTTCCGCACTTCAGTTCTAAAAGGATTCTAGAGTCAATTACAGCTAAATATCAACAATATTATGAGGAGTGCCAAGGAAGTGGTGTGACACTTGGAAGATTGCCCCCGGAATCACCTAAGAAATGTAAAGACACAATCCAAGAGACGAGCCCAGCATCCTGGGACACTGTAGGAATACTCTGGCCTGATCTCTGATTGCTCTTTCAGGTAGCAATGTCTTGCGCTAGTCCTGCACTTGTGAAAATGGTTTTTAAACAGTTTCTTGCAAAATACAGTCAGGTCCCACTATCCAAACACAATATGTTCTATGGAAACTGCCTGTTCAGTGAGTGTTTGTGCAATGAGTTGACAATTTCCATTGAGACCTATGGGAAAATTTCCGATGTGATGCTGACCATTGAATGTTGACCCCAAAATGACAAAAAAGAAGTTAAAATCCTCTGGAACCTTGCAAGATGCAAATAAGGAAGGAAGAAAATTCCTCCCATCTTTGCCCAGTCTCTCCCCTCCCTCTCACCCACCATGGTTTCTGGCAAAATGGTTGCTGCAGACCAACAGAACAAAAAACAAACAAACAAACCTAAGGCTTTTGTTAAATGCTGCTTATTTGTTTACAGCACTACACACAGGTCCAGCAGTTAGGATACCTGAATCTGTGGTGTGTATAGATGGGTTTGGGTACTGATTCCTCGTATTTGGATAAGTGAATGTTTCGTATAACAAACTTTTGGATAGCAGAGCCTGTATATATTCTTGAAACAATTCATGGAGGAGGAATTCTTTTGGGCTGCATCTGATGAAGAGTAGTCCACAAAATCTTGGTATCCTCCAGACTTTTCTGGGCTATTGAGTACCCTGACCATCAGCCATGCTGGCTAGGGCTGATGGGAGTTGGAGTCCAACGATATCAGAGGGCCATAGATTCCCCATCTCAGGATTATGCCAGATGCACCTCTGTGAAAACACAGTTCCACTACTTATGGTCTGCCATAAAGAATGCCCTATGGCAGTCTGATAAGGGCCATAAATCAGTGGCAGAGATTTTGTATTCACAAGGTCCTACACCCCTGCCATTTCCAGTTAAAAAGATCAAGTACAGTGGTACCTCAGGTTAAGTATTTAATTCGCTCTGGAGGTCTGTTCTTAACCTGAAACTGTTCTTAACCTGAGGTACCACTTTAGCTAATGGGGCCTCCTTCTGCCACTGCACCGCTACTGCACAATTTCTGTTCTCATCCTGAAGCAAAGTTCTTAACCCGAGGTAATATTTCTGGGTGGGCAGAGTCTGTAACCTGAAGCGTATGTAACCTGAAGCGTATGTAACCCGAGGTATCACTGTAATTGATAAAGCCCCTCTCTGAAGCAGTGGCAGCTGATGCCTATTGAGACAAGTAAGGCAGAAGGCAGGAAGACCAACAGTATGTGAATCCAGAACCAATGATAGAGACAACAAATTCTAATATTGTCCCCATCCTCCTCCCAACTAAGTTGTACCAGTGCAACACAGAGACAAAGGAGGTGGACGCTGATTGGTGGTGCCATTCCCCTGGACTGATTATATAACTAGGCAGGCAGGCAGGCAGAGGCTGTTGGGGCAGCACCCCATTTGCCCTAATGGACCAGTCCCCAACGGTCTGAGGCCTTCAAGAGCAGCTGCCTGTCAAATACAGCTTCATACATTCCTAGTTGTTTGTGCTTCTACTGTGCAATTCAGATGACCCATTTTATGCCAGCTGGACGCTGCCACGAGAAACATTCTCCACCCTCTTCCCTTGAACCTGAAATTACCACTCTTTCAAGCCCGCTCCTCTCACTTGCCCTGCCCTTTGCTTTTCATTGTACCAGATCCTCCCTTGTCATTGCGGTTCAGAACATCGTGGGGAAAACACAATCAAAGAGGGAAACACCAAATGATTTTCCTAAACATAGACAGCAGATCTGTGTGTTTTGGCAGTAAGGTATGATAGCTGGGGCCTGCCAGAGCCAGATGCTCCACATTCGCTGTGTGGCCTTACTGTTTCGAGTACAAACTTTGTGAGGAGTAGACAGATGTGCAGGCTATTCCACCACACCACACCCCAAAAGGAGAATGTGTTGCTGCCAAGGAAACCGTCAAAATAACAGGCTTCATCTGAGTTCAGATTCAAAAGGCAAACTGTCCATGGCATAATGAAAACCTTTCACCACCCCCTATGGACTTTGAAGGTGATAAGTGGCAACAGAGCAATGTCAAACCCTTTGCAGACACCTCAAAACACTGAGGATGTTTCTTGGCCTTGCTGAGGGTTACATGGGGTGCATGTGGAGAATGAAACTTGAGGAGATCTGTGTAGAATTTAGAGCTGTGAGGAAATCTGTTTTTCAGTTTCTTGAAAGTCCCCCCCCCCTCACTCTGTGAAAGAGGCTTCCATTTTTCTGCCTCATTCTTGGAGCACGTTAGAATGTCTTTAGAATTTCTCAAAGTGCAAGGTTTTGAGCTTACAATATCACTGTGAGGTGGCCATGGGTGGTCTGTGTCTGCTTTTTTTTTTTTAAAGTGAGCATTTCCCCAGCACCCCACAACCTCCCTGGCTGCTTCCCCATCTGGAAAAGCCCCATGGGAGGAGTTTACCTTACAATATAATCCACTGGGTTCTGACTCAAGTGTGGGCACCCAGGAAGGCTGAAGAATGCAAACCACCAGTAAGATGATGTGCATAATGACAGGCTGAATATCCCTTGGCCACCCCATAAGTAAAGTAGGTACCTCAACAACCCATTATATTTTCACAGAAATGTTCTTTCCCCTTTGATAAATTCCAAAATCAGTTTCTTTTCTCATGGCTTCTTGAATAATGGTAGGGAGAAATGTCACAGAAATTCAGCACTCATCAGGGCTGACACACACAAATAGTGAAACTTTTTCGCAACAGAATGCAGACTTCATGGGGGTTCAGGTGAAACATTTCATGCATTAAAAACACAAGTGATGGGGGCACAGGGACTAGCCCTCCATGCTTTTCTGATGCAGTCACTACCATTCTAGGTTAAAAAGCCAAAGACAAATTCTAATGTTTGGGGGAAATTACTAACAGTGCAATCATACACATATCTATTCAGAAGTACTTTCAGCTGAATTCAAGGGGGCCAAGTACTTGGGTATGGATCACAACCTTAAAAAAAAACCAAAAAGAGGTAAGCTATATATGAAACAAATCTGGAGGTCTCACTTCAGATTCATGATCAATTATGATTTCTCATGGGGAGGGTGGACATTGTCCTTTGCCCTTTGTTTAAAACTCAGCTCCTGGGCTGGAAGTTGTGATCCAGGTTCACTCTTTTCATGTCTTCTCAAGCTCCGTGATGATTTGCCCAACTATAACTTCTGAAGGTTCCATGTTTTCCTGGGCCTGGAGGAAGAGATCTTTGGCTCTATCTGGAGAAGGCAGACCTTGAGTCAGCTATACATACACTAGTGTCATCCAGGCTGGACATGGATCTCCACATTGAGCTGCTTCTAAAGACAATTTGGAAACAACACCTGCTGCAAAATGCAGCCATCTGGGTGCTTCCTGGAACATGTGTCACCTGTATTATCCAGTTGCCTTGGTGGACCGTACATTTCTGGATCCTGCTGACCTTTAAACATCTAAATAGTTTTGAACCTGGATACCGGGAGGACCACCTTCAGCCATATCTGCCTGCTTTGAGATCTGCTTCCAAGGCCCTACTTGGAAGTTTCTGATTCTGAGAATAATTAGGCAGAAGAGAGACAGATTTTTGTGGCACTGACTCCATATGTGTGGAACTCCACATTTGATTTGACAGGCTCCACCATCCTAACCCTTTAAGCTTACCTGTTCCCTGCCTCTTTCCCATAATTTAAGAATTAATCAGTTTTGGTACTGTTTTATCTTTGACTGTGGTTTTATGGTTTTTACTATGTTGTATGTTACTTTTTATTAATTAAATTGTAGTTTTATAGTTTTAAAGGATAATGCTTTATATACAGTGGTGCCTCGCAAGACGAAATTACTTCGTTCTGCGAGTTTTGTCGCCTTGTGATTTTTTCGTCTTGCGAAGCACGGTGTCGGGAAAGTTTTGGAAAAGCTTCAAAAATCACCAAAGTCTTTAAAAACCTCAAAAAAGGCTACCACACCGCGTTTTATGAGTTGCTCCTCGAAGTCAAGTCGCAACTGTATTAACGGTGTTAAGAAAAAGGAAACAAACTTGCAAGACGTTTCCGTCTTGTGAAGCAAGCCCATAGGGAAAATTGTCTTGCGAAGCAGCTCAAAAAACAAAAAACCCTTTCGTCTAGTGAGTTTTTTGTCTTGCGAGGCATTCATCTTGCGAGGTACCACTGTATTGTTCTAAATTTCCTTAATGTATCTATTCTCATGACTGCTTTGTTAGAAAGTTTTTTTCTTTCCCGAAAGGCATAAAAGGTGGCTAACATCAATAGATACAAAAACATCAATCCTATTAAAACAGAAAAATCAAAGTAGCAGGCAAGAACATCAAGCTAAGAACCAACAGAGAGACAAAATGAATTTTTAAAGCCTGAAAGAAAAATGCAGAAGGTTGCTCAGACCAAAATTAAAAAAAGGTTCCATGGAGGTTCAATTTATGCAGTTATTTTTGATATAGAAAAGGTCACTATACAGTTCCTTCCCACATGATATTTTGCAGGTTTAAGTGATCTTGTAAATATTTCTGTTCCACAAGACCACTATCATATGCTAGAAGATTTCTTATATAAAATTAGTATTTTCCAGACCTTGGTAAACAGCACTCTGTCACCATTCAGTATAACAAGACAGCTTGATCATGCAAAATCTACAAAGAAAAAGCCCACTTTTCTGTATTAATATCTATACTTGAAAGAATGACATCTGGGATGCTGATACCCACTTACTATTTTCAGGCCTCCCACAAACCTGAAGGCAAGCCTGGAATAAGCCAATGGAAATGGGAGTGGGGATTTAATCAAGAATGGGGACCAGCCTGTTCACTCAGTTAAAGCCAGTGTGGATTCTGGACATGAATTTCTTCATGCCTAGCCATGCTTGCTGTACACTGGCTGTTTCAGCTCTGCTATTCAACACTAGCAATTACATGAACTCTGGAGGCTTCCAGATGAGATGCCTTCAGCCTGAGTTCCAGGAATGGGAAATGGAATAGTTCCTGGGCCAGAGAGCACATCTATGAATGGCTATTTTACCTCCTATACAGTGATACCTCGGGTTAAGTACTTAATTCATTCTGGAGGTCCATACTTAACCTGAAACTGTTCTTAACCTGAAGCACCACTTTAGCTAATGGGGCCTCCTGCTGCCACCGCGCTGCAGGAGCACGATTTCTGTTATTATCCTAAAACAAAGTTCTTAACCTGAAGCACTATTTCTGGCTTAGTGGAGTGTGTAACCTGAAGCGTATGTAACCTGAAGCGTATGTAATCCGAGGTACCACTGTATGGTCTTTTGTAACTCAATGAATATTGGTCCTCATTGATGGAAACAGAGTATTTCTTTAAAAGGGGCCTAAAAGAGCTGTTTGTTACTCATTTTGCAGCTTCATAGTGTAACAAGCTGACCAATGCCAACATAACGAAACAAAAACAGAGCAGTGCAAGAAGAACAGCTGAACAGCACTTCTCCTTTCAGATCAGCTGTGCTGAAATATTCTACTCCATAAAAAGTTGGCTTTGATAATGTTGATCAAACTGGAGAACCATATTAATAAAGTTGCGACAGTTGAACAAGAATGCAGCTGCAAGGGCAATGATGGGTGGGTGTATGCCCACGGGACCATAATTCACCTATCCTGCACCATCTGCACTGGCTGCCAATTTTGTTCTGGCAGAATCTAAAGTATTTGTGATTTATCTTTAAAGTCCAGGATACCCGGCGGATTGCCTCCTCCCACACGATTTTGTCTGCTTCCCACTGCACAGTTAATAGCAACAATAGGCCCTTTTCAGTGGCTGGGCCAATATTGTGGAACACCTTGTCCCATGGGAGATGGATGGCCCTCCTCTCTGGATGTCTGTTGCTAGTTAGTAACTTTATTATTGTTTTGCTGCTAAGTTTCTGCAGCAAAGGTCACATTTTATGTGTGGTCTCTGCCCTTGTATTTTTCATGACATAGTGATTTAAAATTGTTGCAAGCCCAGGGTGTCAGAGAAATGTCTCAAGGAAATAAATAAATAATTTCCAGCGATCTAGCACGTCTCCCAGATGCTCACTGGTAAATGATCTTCACTTACACTCCAGCTGTATGTGATAAAAGCAAAGGCCACAATCCAAACACAGAGTAAGGCTGCAACCATCTCCCCATTGATTTCAGCAGAATTGACTTTGTTTTGGATTGTGGCCAAACATATGTCACATATAAAAACCAGCTCTGGATCCATGGTCTACTCAGGTCAGAGGAGGATGTGGACCTCTACAAAGGGGGACCCTACAGAGGAACAGGTGGGGTCAGGTAGCAGTAAAGCAAAACCAGGACTACCAGGCCTTATGACGCCACATCTACCATTGCCCAATATAGAGAGCCCTGACTCATAGGTAGAGATGGAAGCTGAGCCACCAACTGAGCTATCTCTCAGCACTAGCAATGATGTGACAGTTACAAATCGATTGGATTACTGTCACACCCTTGGCCATCTAGCTCAGCACTGTCTACACCGATTGACCATGACTCTCCATGGTTTTAGGTGGGAGTCTCTCCCACCCTCAACTAGAGATGCCAGGGATTGAATTTAGGGCCTCTGGATACAAAGCAGATGCTCCAACATTGAGTTACAGCCCTTCCCCCTGAGCTAGCGTGTTGCCCTCAAGTGCCGTGGAGGAAGCTACCCCATTGCCCATGTTGAATAAAAATTCCATAGCTAGTCCAGCCAGACCCATTGATGTGAAGTAGATGTACCATCCTCTCCTTTAGTTCAGGCAACAAATGAGGCAAATGCCTCATTTAAAAGTCACACCCAGCACTCAGAATTGTCCCAGAAACAAACTGGATGCCAATTCAAGTACTCCAAGATAGGTGCAATATCCTAGAAAAGCCCACCTTGTCGCCACATTCTGCTTTAAAGGAGATGCAACTTGCCGGTCCATGGGAGAGAGTCTTCTTGATGGCCACAACTAAGTTATGGAACTCCCTAACTAGAAAGATTGGTGTGATCCACTGTCTTCTTGCCTTCTGCTGCTTGGCCAAGACGTTTTTCTTTTAGCATGCTTTTATCCTGTTGGGTTTCTTCGCCTCTTTTTTAAATTGAGCTGACCTGTCCCTGGTTTTATGGCTGGTTTTTATTATCTATTTTGTTGATTGTTTCAACATGATGTAAGCCACTCTCACCATTGTTTTTACAGCAGAAGAATATGCACACTTTTATCAAGACAAAAACCACATTTTCCCAGGTGCAAAGTATAGGGTGCTCAATGAAGGGAAGACGCAATTTCCCTACAATAGATGTACAACCCTGAGAGAAGATCCTAAACAATTGTATTTAAAACTGACCAATGAGAAATGTCCTCAGTGTTCTTACTGATGCGTAGTATTTTAAACCACATTAGCTTTCAGCTGTCTTGGCTTTCTTCCTTGGTAGTACAGTATGCCAAAACAAACTCCTTGTGTATCTCTTGCTATTAAAAGGACACGCCCAATTTTAGGAGGCTGCAGCAGTCTTAAAGAACCCAAAAACAACCTGCACTTTTAGTAAAGCTGACATCTAATCTTTGCATTTTCCTTCATGCTTAGCAGGTGGAATGCCCAAAAGGGGGGGGGGGGGGTCTCCTATTGAAAAAGAGGAATTAGATCAGTGATAGCCAAACTTGGCCCTCCAGCTGTTTTGGGACTACAATTCCCACCATCCCTGACCACTGGTCCTGTTAGCTTGGGATGAAGGGTGTTGCAGTTCCTAAACAGCTGGAGGGCCAAGTTTGGCCATCGCTGAATTAGATGGACTGTAGACACCTCTTTAAAAGAGGAGTAATGCAACATCTGCTGAATGCATTTATGTAGACCATATTCATTTTATTGCTGTCCTGACCCAAAGGAGTCCAGGGTGGCAAGAGTGGGACATGCAGTTCTCCTTCCCAGAATGCCTCTGTTCAACAAACACCAAGACAATGACTATTTCCAGGGGGTAGCAGTGTTGGTCTGCCGTAGTTGAAACAAAATAAAAAAAATCCTTCCTTAGAGACCAACTAAGTTTGTTACTGGTATGAGCTCTCGTTTGCATGCACACTTCTTCAGGGGAACATGCAAAGCCTGTCCAGAAGTCTGGGCTATATCCCCAGATGACTTCACAAAATGCAATATTCTGTTGTGCATCTGGTAGTGGGGCAATCAGCATTGAACATGTTCAGAAATATGTGTCAGTTTACAAATCAGGCATGGCCCACAGACTAAGAAAGTGAAGTGTCCCAAAACCTCTATGCTGGATTAATATTTTTAGCCCAGCCTCGGAAAATAACAATCATGAGGCAATTACCGTATTTTCCCCCCTCCTAAAAAGTAAGGGGAAATGTGTGTGCGTCTTATGGAGCGAATGCAGGCTGCGCAACTATCCCAGAAGCCAGAACAGCAAGAGGGATTGCTGCTTTCACTGCTTAGCGATCCCTCTTGCTGTTCTGGCTTCTGAGATTCAGAATATATTTTTTCTTGTTTTCCTCCTCCAAAAACTAGGTGCGTCTTGTGGTCTGGTGCGTCTTATAGAGCGAAAAATACGGGTAGCCATCTCTTTCTCCAGATTTAGAAATGTTGCCCTGCTATAAGGAATTCCCAGGCTCATCAGAACTGCAGATAGAGACAAAGAGTTAAAGTCCTGGGGTCGCAATCCGTCTTCTTCCTCTCCTGCCCCACCCCTTCTGGGCAACTATTTATTTTTCAAACAGCACAGGTGCTTGTTGCATGAACAACATCGCATCACTTTTGTCCCTTAGTTTCAAGGGGTGGTGGTGGCAGTTTCATAACTATTTTGTGTGCTTTTCAGATTATCCTCCATAGCTAATGAAGTGAACAGCAGAGCAGTGTGTAGGACTGTTCTGACAAGCTGACTGTTTCCACATTCCTTCTGTTTTCAAAAGGTTATTTTTCTTTCCTCCCACAGATTTGGAAGTAGTGGCTGTTTTGAGACATGGTGCAGGATACTATTTGTTCTTTTTAAGAGGCATAATGACTTGTGACATAGAGTTATTAAGATTTGCTTTACAATTAATGGCGGTGCAAAATGTTCATGCTTTTTTATGGAAAAGGTTGGTTTGTTTATTTTCAGCATTGCTTTATGGGGAAAAGGCTTTATTTGCTCATGACTCTTATCTTGGTTTTTCTTCCCCAGAATTTTTTAGACACCTATTGTTCGTATTCTATTTATAGGACACCTTGATGGTACCTGTTGAAAGTTCGCTGCCAAAACCAAGTGTTGCCTCCCAACAGATAAACAAATAGTGCTGTCTAAACATTCAAGTTATAAGCTGGAGTCTTCAGGACTAAGTCTCTTGAGCTATCTTTTCTTTCTTTTCCATTTCAGCGCGAAACGTTTCTTAATCCCTCCTAAACAAACCTTCCTTGCAAATAAAATGATTTCCTTAGACGTACATGCTATAATTTTATCCACTGTATTTGCTTTTAGATACCAAGAAATTGGGGGCATCATTTCTGTTTTCACATTGTCATCTCAATGTGACAATTCTAGCCATTGCTAGGTTATCTGGAGTAGAACTACAAACAGAAGCTTTTCCAAAAGGCACTCATTTAGGGGGCTGGTTAGGGTCTTTCAGGTATCCTAAACCCCACAGTTCAGATATGTGCAGTGGCTCAGACTGCACTTGCTATTGCAAGTTCATAAATAGATAGGCTATAATGCCCTAAGGACTGTTTGAAAGTGTATTTAACACAGCATTTAGCACAAATTACCTTCTTCTGTCCAAGGAAAGGTTAGAAAATGCAGTGCTGCAGCTAGGGGAAAATTTAGTGGTCTCCCCTAGTCAGCTGATACTCCAAAAAAGTTAGTTAGGGACAGCATCTATTGGCTGGTGTTGGTGGTTCATCTACCACTGGAACCATTTTCTAACTATTTTTGAAATATCTAGCCAATTCTGAAACAGCAAATCAGTCAAATGCAGAAGGCATAATGATACACCTTTTGAGTTCACTATTTACATACATCTAGTACTTGCTTGTGGTCGTGGTCTGAGAAGACACCACTTTGAGAATTGCTCAAAACCAGCCAAACCTATTTTGATTGGTTGGTCAACCCAGAAAAACAAAATTGGCTGAATTCTGACCTTGTCAGATGCTCACAACTAATGTGGACTTAGCTATTTACTATTCATGCTTCTTTGGGTTTCAGGATTAGCCCATAATATATATATGATGTTGTGAGCAAGTATTAGACAGTAGACAATGCTGAATACAACACAACATTCTGGTTACCACATGGTCACTACCATCTGTCTTATTTGCACATGTCAGGAATTTTTCTTTCTTCCACATGTTCTCATGTGTGATGAATTTCAAGCTTTTAATCAACTGATAAGACGTTCCCCTAGTTTATGTGTGGTTCAATGGTCATATCTGGTCAAATCTGGGAAAGGAATTTCCCCCAAGCTATAGTTTTTATGGCTAGAGTTGCCTGTTTAGGAATGGATAAAGGACATAAGGAAATCAGACCAAAGGCCCATCGAGTCCAACATCCCATTCTCACAATGCCCAGCCAGATGCCTATGGAAAGCTCACAATCAGGACCTAAATACATCAGCACTCAACCCACTTCTGATTCCCAATGATTCTTTGTGAGGTATAATAGTGCTTTAAAAGTATGATGCAAATGCGATTAGCAAGTAGTTAGATGCAATTTTTCGATGGTGGTCTAGCAAAACAGATGGCAGCAGGCCCTCAAAACATGGCTGAGCAACGGTGACTATTGACATGTTCAAGTGGTGAGAAGCATATGAGGAGCCATGGACATCAGTGTAGATGCTCTGTCCGCCAAGCAATCTGAAACAAGAGGCAGGATGTTTTTTGTTTTTGTTTTAATTTTTATCAGGAATTTAAACAAAACATATTATCTGAAAACATATCCTTAATTTCCCCCCATTTTTCTCCCTCCCCCCACCCTCCCATGAAACCCCCCCCCATCCCACCCCCCTGACTTCCCTCAGTTCCAATCTCTGGTTTCTCTGTAAATGCTATTCTCTGCATGTTATAAAATTGTATAAATCCTTAAATTGTCTAACTGATTATTGTCAATAAAACGTTTGTGAGTGTTTATTCAAAACCTGCCAAGGAGTCCAATTCACTTTGTTGCATCTTCAAATACTTTGTAAAGGGTTCCCATTCCTCTTTGAAGTCACAGTTGTCCTTGTCCTGTAGCTTATTGTCAATTTTGCCAGTTCAGCATAGTCCATCAGTTTCCCTTGCCATGATTCTTTAGTTGGGATTTCCTCAGTCTTCCATCCTTGTGCTATCAAGACTCTCGCAGACAAGAGGCGGGATGTTGTCCAGAGGAACTGCAGGAGGCCATTGGAAAGGATGCTCTTTGGTTAAAAATACAGTTGGATAAAAGCAAGTTTATTATTTGCTATATTTGTGATACTTGGGGAGGGGGGCATCACTAATTTGTGCTACCAGAATTAAAGCACATTTTGTTCTGGGATAGCTCACTCTGTAGAGCATGAGCCTCTTAATCTCAGGGTCATGGGTTTGAGTTCCATGTTGGGCAAAAGATTCCTGCATTGCAGGGGGTTGGACTAGATGACCCTTGTGGTCCCTTGCAACTCTACATTTCTATGATTCTATGATTCTTGTTCCAGAAATGGTGACTACTGCTCCTGCATTCAGAGACTACACATCGTGCTAAATCCAGCAATAAAGGAACCACGCGGCTTCCTTTATTGCACGTTGAAGCTGGCTTGCCTGTGCTGCTTCTAACATTGCAGTTCCAAAGTAGACAGAGGCAGGGCTCATGTGGCTTGTCTGGGCAATCAGAGTGTAATGCAAGGCAGCATTTCAAAGGCTGGTGCTGTCTCGAGAGTGATTTATGGGGCACAAGAGGGATTCTGATGTGTCATTCTGCCGGGGGGGGCAGTGGCTGGAGGGGGTGGGTGGAAGCAGAAAAGAAAGCAACACAAGGGTCATGAACAAAAAGGAATTTGCTTATCCCATTTCCGTCTAGTTCTAAATTTCATTGGAGCTCACGGTTGTCAGGTTGTGTTTATGTCTAGGCTTTACCAATGCCTCCTTAACTGTGGAAGGTCAAAAACAATTATTGTTTTCCCTCTAGGGATTTTCCTTCTCCTTCAGAGCATTCAGCAGTGGGTATTTTTAAAACTTCTCTCTCTCTCGTTGGTTAAGAGGGTTTCTATTTACTTTCTGGTTTAATAATTAATATACAGTTAATATTTACCTAGAGCCCTCCCCCACTTTTCCTGATACATTTATCAGTAGCTTTAATAATGAAAGGCCCCCTCTTTCAGAAATCTGGACATCCCTTGCCTTTCAAGGACTTCCCTCCTTCTGAAGTTCAAAGCTTTCACTCATTGCATTTTTCAGCAGGAATGGAAATCCCCTAATTTTCCCAGGCAAGGATTTTTTGGCATGTCTTAAATTCTCCAGTACCTCGTGGCTTTTTAATACAAATGCATATTCCAGAGCAATTGAAATGTCTATTGTACTTATATGCTTGCTTTTTCTTTCCTTTTTTTTTTTACAGATTTGCATTTAGGGAATGGTCTAAGAAGGTTTGCTTTCTTCCACTATTCTCCTCCTTCAGAATAACCCTGGCTGAGTTGGACTCTGTTGCTGCTATTAGCGTGCAGTAATGATACCAGGCTAAACTCTGTTCTTCACTTGGTTTTGGGGTAATGAGCCCGTATGCAGTTGCTGTATTGACAGCATCGCATGCCAAGTCACCATATCATGTCACTCGGCCGTTTCAGATAAATATTGAAATGTACAAGGAACCCTGGTTGACTGATCCCATAGAATTCCTTAGAAGAATAGTTGGTATAAAATTAAAAAAAATAAAATAAAACTATGACAGTAATATTCTACTGCTCTGCATACACCATACATTTAAAGTATACCCCACAAAAATCCTGGGAGCTGTAGTTTAAGGGTGCTGGGAATTGTAGTGCTATGATAGGTAAACTGCTGTTCCCAAGATTCTTTTCTTGGAGGGTAATGTGCTTTAGCTGTATGGTGAGTATGCAGCCCCAGTCTCTAAACATGAGTGTGCGCACACACTTTACAACATTCAACCTATTCGTACGCTTCTTTTCCACAAAGACTCTGCTGCCCTCATTCACTATAAATACAGGAATCTTCTCTAGCTTGTGACAGACAGCTAGGATTTCCAGCAAGAAAAAATTGGGGAGTGGAGCTTGAGACCTCACTAATTAGGCATGGAATATGTCACTAGGCTTGAACCAGTGGTTCTGGTGACAGGTCATCAGCAGAGGAAATGTCAACCCTGATCCTTACTGCACCTTGGTGCAGTTTACTTGTTAAGACTGTTTTCCAGGAATGTCCACTACTGCTAACCATACACAGATGAGAGGTCACCATAAATCAGAGCAGGGTCTGAATCGGAGGTCTGGAACAGCTGTCCAGGAGGGGCTGACTGGTAAGAGCTAGGGAGCTGTTAGCGGGCCTTGCCTAGCAGAATCCAGAGCTGGGTCAGCAAAACTAAGGCAACTAATGTGGTGGGGAGAGGCAGAGTGGCATAGTGGTTAGAGTGTTGGAACCAATCAGAGCATGAGATCGGCTCCCCTGCCTTGATTGGACCGGTGCTTTGCAGCAGCCTTCAGCAACCTGGCGGACCCAAGCACTGGCTTGAGCAGATAGGAGATGTATTCCAAAACATTTGGAGGGCACCAGGTTGAGGAAGGCTGTGCCCTTTATAAAAAGGCTGCATAGTCAGCAGAGGCAATCCTCAGAGCCATCTGAGGAGGATGCATCCAGCACAGAGTACCAACCCTCAGGTGGGCAGCGAGTGTGCTTGGTGCTTCCATCCTCCTGCCATGTCTTTAATAGATAGGGAGGGGAGAATACAGCACAGAAGCTGCTGAGAAACGAATCTATATTTGTGGAGTTCTTCCTCCTCCAGAAAACATAAAACAATATTTACCTCTATCTGTACAACCTGGAGCGTTCATGCTGCCAAATCGACGGTGCTGTGGCTTTTCTTCTTTAAAAGATCCCTAACCAGAAATGATTTCCTTTTAATACGAACAGAGAAAGTGGCTTTTTCTTTGATGAGGTGTCTCTTTCCTATATCCCATGCTGCTCTAGCAGAGACTGAATCAGCATGCCGCCATGTGACCACAAAAGGATCCTGATTTCAGCAGCTGAGTCACATGAATAACTGGAATAGTTTTTGAGAGCAGAGTTAATTCCCAGAACCCCCTCAGGCATATACCAGCAGGCACATGCTTTACATCCAGAGTGAATTTACAGCTTGACAATGCAGTCAGAGGGACACGACTGATAAGTTTTAATGATGATCTGCCAGCTTACCTGCTGTTACAGTATTAAAGCTTTCAGGTTTATTGTTGCCTCTTTCCTGCTTCCAGGAAGATTTAAGAGTGAGCTTGAGCATGGCAGGGTGGCTGGGATTAAATACAAGTCAGCTATGACATGAGTCAAGGATTTTAAACAAAACAAAAGGAATATTGCCTTTTATTTAATTAACCATAGTGGAATTGGTATTGCTTACCACTGCTTATGGTTTCCAACTCCCTCCTCTTTCCTTCTTCCTCAATGGGAGTTAAACTTTAAGGGTAAAATGATATGCATAAATTCAACAGGCAAAGTTTTCCTGTTACTGCATCTCTAGGCTTAAAGCAGCTGTGATGTTTTTTCTGCTTGCAATGCAGCTGTTGAAAAGGTGAAGCCCTGTTTCCCCCATGTCCCTCCGCTACTCTCCTTACTCTATACTGTAGCTCCACAGTGTCAACAATGTTTGCAAGACATAGATGTTGACACAATCCCTACTCATGGAAGCGTATATAAGTCATGGGCCAACTGCTTTTGAACTATTTTGGTTTCCCATGGTATATTATGTTCAGCAACTTCAATTAAGTTACAAGCATTCAACAGTGCAACTCTATACAGTGGTACCTCGGGTTACATACGCTTCAGGTTACAGACTCCGCTAATTGAGAAATAATACCTCGGGTTAAGAACTTTGCTTCAGGATGAGAACAGAAATTGTGCAGCGGCGGTGCAGTGGCAGTGGGAGGCCCCATTAGCTAAAGTGGTGCTTCAGGTTAAGAACAGTTTCAGGTTAAGAACGGACCTCCAGAACGAATTAAGTTCTTAACCCGAGGTACCATTGTATTTTTTTTTAAAATTATATTTATTGAAAAATTTTTGAATTACAAAGAAAAAACAAAGCAGAAAAAGAAAAAGAAAAAACAAAGAAAAAACAAACCACATCCAACAATACAAATTCAAAAAACAAAAATACACCGCAGACAAAAATAAATCCATCATTCTCAAATCCTCAACTCTCATTACCTTCTTTCTTTGACCTCCTCCTCCTCCCTTTTTTTTGTATCCTAGTTAATAATTATTGCAGCAAATCCTTTCCATATTTCATAATATTCTGTCTTTACATTACCTTAATCTATTTTCATCTTATCTTATAAAAAACCTTAAAACTTAAACTTAAATCTTATTTTTACCAACTTCTCACAACCATAATATTCTTACCTAATTCTTTAAACATTTTTACTAGAGCCAAGTAATTTCGTTCCAACATTTTTCTAACATTCATCCATTTTATAAAAACAACCCTGGTAATAAGAAAAAAAGAAATAAAAACAATCCAATCTTCATCCAGCGTCCCTTCCTCCTGGTCCCGGGTTTTGTCAGTCCTTTTTCCCCATCTATCTAGCGCATTAACCTGGTAACCCTTAAGTCACTTCCATGTCCCTTCCGCAGCTCTTCTTCATATTTTCCCTTCAATCATGGGAACTCCAGCTTGGTGATGTTTTTGACCCTTTTCAACAAATCAGCCCCTTTTCCATAGTCCAGACTCAGTTCCATGTAGTATTTAAAAACATGTTTCAGAATCCCTCCAAAATTGAGAGCCCCCACAGCTCCAAACATCTCCTGGCCCATTGCCAGACTCGGAAAGTCCAAACATCCCTGCATGAGGGGGGTCTATCCAACCCCCCATTTCCAAACCAATCCAAACTTTATCTTTCCAAATCTGGCTTTTTCCAAGTTCATTTGTCAAATCCAAAAGCTCATGTTCCTGCAAGGCCGCAGCTCCCTCCATCTCTGGCGCCCAAGATTCAGCAACATCCTCTTCTCTCATCTGCTCTGTCAGGACGCACTCCTGATCTGATTCCTGGGTGGGCTCCACATAGTTTCCCACTGCCTGTTCAAAAATTCTGACTGCATTAGTCATCAAATCCATCTTCTCACTTAAGTGTCCCAGTAGGGCACTTATTTTAGAGAGAGCACACAACAGAGCCTCTGAATACATTGTCCTACAAGGTCACAAGTCCATTCCCACGATTGTAATCTGTGACAGCTGCAAGCTCCCTAGAATTAGTTACAATTTCACAGTCTCCCTCTAGGGGGAGAACTTCTATTTGTTCTTGCAACAGAGTATCCTTTTTGAGATATTTGGTCAATATTTGTTCCTTTAAAGTGCGAAAGGAAACAGTGGAATCACTATGTTTCTCTTCTTTTAACTATCTGTCAAAAACGTTTGTCTCTGGTCAATGAGCTTCAAACGTCAGTCCTGACACCCCGCTCCAGGATCAGGACGGTGGAAAGTTACTTTACTTTAAACTCACTTCTGCAGGTTTAAACAGTCCAAAAAAAGATCCCCCTTCTTCTCCTGCTGCCGAAGGGGGGTTCGACAATTTTAAATGATGAAAGCCAATCCTTTAGAAGCGATTTTCTAAGCTCTAGTTTACATTGTCTTTGCTTTATTCTGTCTACAAAGAAACGGAAGGCTGACTTCCTGTTTAGACCTTCCCGTTTCAGTACCAAATTGAAATAAATCTTTAAGTCCAATTCCTTTCTGCTCGCAAGTCCTTATTTAAAGTCCAATTGTTCAAAGTTTAAGTACTCACGGGTGCTTATTTTAGAAGCCAAATTGTCCCAGGAAAAAGGCAGCGCTCTCCGGCAACGGCTATGCGGCTTCACTCCACGGAAATAGCAGTTGACTCACAGCACCGCGCCACTTCCCCCTCTTCACTTCGGAGCCCGTTAGTGGGTTCCTTTGTGGGTTGGGGGGGCGCTAAGGGTGCCCGCCAAGTCCCACGGTCACAGGCTTCATCCGCCTGTGATTTTTAACAGGGTCACCGCTTCGCCGTAGCAGAAAGGACCCGTTTCACGCAGAGCTAGTCCCTCCAGTTCAGACGGAGTCCGCCATTGCCGATGGCGCCACCCCGGAAGTCGCCCCGAGGTACCATTGTATATGTCTACTCTGAAGTCAATCCAATTGAATAGGTGTAGGACTGCAGCTCAAGTCCCATTTAAATCACCAAGACTGGCTAACTCTCTATGTTGGGTTGTGGTCTCCCCCCACCCCCTTGTTGACCTTGAGACTTAATTATCTTTTTAGAAATGGGTCTCAAAATGCTGCAGTCCCTCCCTTTATTAGCTTTCTCCTGGGATCCAAGTGTTTGCATACTGACACGAGGGTGTGGTGAACTCCCTTTCTGCAACAGATGTCAGCAGAGCAGAAGCCAAAATGTAGGAGATGGTTTCTCAAAGGCTGCCTCTGAGCAGTTGGCCAACCTGCTGTCAGAAATTACTCAATCCACTGTGTGGTGACACAACAGCAAACAAGATAGCATGGGTTGAGGTTTTAAAAAAGAGACACATGGAATTTATTAAGTTTTAACTTCCCGTAGTTCCTTGGGGGAAAAAACCAAAACTCGGGCATAAGAAATCACACCAAACCCCAGGAAGGGAATTAATGATGCATTGGGAGCTGCTCAGAATTTTGAAAGCAGAGACAGTGTAGGGGTTAAATGCATGGGCTATTAGTTGGATTGTGATGTGGTCTCACTGCTGTTACATGACAGTATCAGGCCCTTCCGAGTCTGATCACGTTGTTCTGCCCCTCCCACCTTCTGCTCTGGCCACTGTGAGCCCTTTTGGTCAGTGGCCAGAGTTTGGATTGTCTCCTTATTGGTTTACAAATTGGATCCCTGGGGATTACACACGTATTCTCAAGAAACGTGTGCTCTGACAATCCAGTGACAAAACATTTATTTATTTTTTCGTCAAAAATGGCAACAGAGACATCAGATACACAATTATTAATACTCCTCCCTCTTGCACGTGCCAACTCTCCACTCATCTCTGTCAGCCTCTTCACACCTGCGTGTTTCTGCCTCGTTTTGTCCCTTTAATTTTCTCTATGTTATTAGACCAAGCTCTTCTTTTTCATTCCAACTGCTCTTCAGTTATATCTTGACTATCCTTCCATTTCTCAGAATGTGTCCTATTATCCTTAATAGCATCTTCCTCACACTTTACACCAGCCCTTATCCCTTTCCTATTCAATCCAGTTTTTCTTTTTTTTCTTTTCCTTTTTATCCAACTACCTCCACGCATTCTTCTCAAATACCACATTTCAAATGCCTCTCATTTCCATTCTTCCATATTATCTATATCCCATGCTTCACATCCATACAGAACTGTACTCCATATGTTTTTAAAATAAATTTCTTTTTCAGAGGTATACTTACTCCTCCTGCTAACAGGTGTTTCTTTTTTATAAAATGTTTGTTTCACCATAGCTATTCTGCTTCTAATTTTTGCTCTAGATCATCCTCTCTACTACATATGCACATATTCTCTCTCTCTCCAGCAATTCTTGTCACGAATATCTTTGTAGGCTGTAGGCTTAAAAACTAGTTTAGTTGTAATTCTGCTTTCTAGATCCATCTCAGTTTGGACTTAGGCCTGGTCTTGGGACTGAAACTGCCTTGATTGCCCTGAGGAATTACTTCTGTGGAGAGAAAGATGTGGGAGAGTGACCGTATCCATTCTCTGTTTTGTTGAAATTTTAAAGCCTGCTTGTGCCTGAGTTTACTGATTTATGTTCATATTTTTATTGTTTAGATCATATGCCACCACAAAACCAAAGTTCTCTGGATATCACACATAAACGTTGTTATTCTGGAACACTCCACTCCCTCACAGTTCTGTGGACATATGGTAAGCCTTGTTGGTTTCAGCGGAATTGGCAGGTGTGTATGCAAATGGAAGCTTGTAATACTAGCACTACAAGGTCTTATCTGGCTTCCTGTTGTCTCCTGGGCACAGCTGAAGATACTGACTATGGTAGCTGAAGATACCCACTAGGCTCCAGCAACTTGAGCACCCAAGGAGTTGCTTCTTCCCCTTATGCCCATTACAGTGTCTAAAAATGGCCAAACAACATCATATTTGATATTGCATCAATGTAACATGATGCTAGATTGTCAGGTGTTCTTGGCAGTCTTCTAGGATACTCCATCAAGCTCAGGCACCACCCAGAGCACTACATGAATTCCCTTTTGGGGTTGGTGTTTAGTGGCCAGAATTAAATTGGAATGAGCATCTGTTATATGAGACTAAGTGTTAGGCTTTTTCTTCCTATTTATATGTTTTCCTGTAGCACTTGTGATACATTGTTGTTATTTTGCACTGCTTGTCCATATTGTCACCTTTATTTTATTTTTAAAAAAATAATATTTATTGCTTTTAAACCTTACAAAAAGAAGAAAAGAAAAAAGAAAAGAAGAAGAAAAGCAAAAGAGAAAACAATACAATACAGAACGCAACATTAACATTAACACATTAAACAAAACAAAAGCAAAAACAATTCAAAAAACACACATCATACCATCTCAATATCCTCTCTTTCATTCCCTTGTTTCATCGACCTCCCTTTTTGTATTCCATTTCTATTAATTGTTTCAGCAAATCCTTTCCATCTTTCTCTATTTTCTGTCATGTAATTATCTTAACATATTTTAACCTTATTTTCCATTAATACTATAATACTTATTTATACTTAATTCCTTAAAATATTTCTACTAAAGCCGTATAATTCCCTTCCAACATTTTTCTAACACTCATTAATTTTACATTATTTCCATATATAGATTTTAAACTTTTTCTAATATTCTTCCACCGTCTCTTCTCCCTGGTCTCGGGTTCTGCCAGTCATTTCCGTCAATTCCATATAGCCCATCAACCTGGTGATCTTCTGTCCGAGGCTCTTAACTCTTTTCCAGGTCCCTTCTGCAAGTCTTCTTCATATTTATACATGCACTTTACTTTGTCTTCTCCTGATCTTGTTCTTATTTTCCTTCCTTTGATGCTGAAAAGTAGATCTCCGGGAAATTCCCATCTAGCAATGTTTTTATTCCTTCTCAACAAGTCAGCCAAATCTCCATAGTTAGAACTGAAATTCAAAAGATATTTCCAGTCGTGTTTCAAAGTTCCTCCAAGTCTGGCAGTCCCCACAACTCCAGTCTCCTCCTGACCCAAGTCCAGGTCCCAAAGGTAAATAAACCCCTGCATGAGGGGATCTATCCAACTTTCTTTCTCCAGTCCAAGCGGGGCTCCAATCCTAAAAGTCTGACTTTCTCTAAATTCAGTCTTGAAAGGCATCAACTTATAATCATCAAATTGCAACTGTAAGGCTGGGACTCTCTCCCTCCCCACTTGTGCCACTTTAGGTTCCACAGCAAAAACTTTCTCCCCCACCTTCTCCTCAATTTGCCATGTCAAAATAGATCCCTGTATCGATTCCTGAATAATTTCTGTATTAATATTGACTTTTTGTGCCAAATTAGTCACTTTTTGTTCCAAGTTATCAATTTTTATAGTGCTCGCATCCGTCTTCTTATGAAGCTGTTCCAGTGAATCATTAATCTTACAAAATGCAACCACTAAGGCTTCTTCTGTCAACATTCTTAACGGTTCAAGGTCAATCCCAGATTCTCACAGTTTTATCTTGCAGGTGGAAATTCCCCCAGCTCAGCTCTTGTAACAATTTCAAAGGCTTCCTCTAGGGGGAAACAATTTCTATTTGTATCAATCCTTTTAAGCACAGTTCAAACAATAAGGTTAGTTTCAATTTTCAGTTACTTTTACTCCTTTTTAAACGCAGAAGGAGACAATGGAAACAATGTATTTCTCTTCTTTAACTTACTGTCAGCAGACGATCTATTCACTGTCAATGAGCATATCCAAAACTTCAATCTTACTAGCAGCCCGTTTCCAGGTTCAGAGCGGTGGTAATTTGACTTTCTTCACTCTCTCCTGCAGGCTTACGCGATCTTAAATTTCCCCCCTCTTCTCCTGCTTCCAAGGGGGGTTTGATGATTTAACCGATGGAAGTTTAATCCTTTATGAGAGACTTTCCAAGGCTTTAGCTTGCAGCCTCTTTGCTTCAATCTATTTACAAAAGGGGAAGGCGGACTTCCTGTTTGAAACCTCCCCGTTTCGATGCCAAATTAAGACGTTTAAAAATCCAATTTTCCATTCTACTCACGGGTAGTTGTTTTAAGATCAAATTGTCCACAGGAAAAAGTCAGCGCTCTCCTGCAACAGCAATGCGGCTTCACTCCATGAAAGAAGCAGTCGATTCGAAGCACCGCGCCACTCATCCCACGTCGCTCCGGATCCCCGAAACCGGGTTTCCCCGCGAGTAGGGGAGGCGCAAAAGGTGCCAGCCGAATCCCATGTCCACAAGCTTCTCCCGCCTGTGGTTTTTAGTGGGTCTCCGCCTTCGCCGTGGCGGCCAGACCCTGATTTTCACGGAGCGGATTCCTCCCGATCAGAGGAATTCCGCCATTGCCAGAGGGGCTAACCCGGAAGTCCCATATTGTCACCTTTAGTCTGCCCGTAGGACATCAGGAATTCAGTGAGGATCTGGAAGCACTGGGGCTTTGCTCCTGTCAGCAGGAAAGACCCACTTGCACCCTCCAATTGTCTAGGCTAGCCCCCTCCCAAAGTGTATACTGAAGCGAATGCATTATGGTCACTAGATTCCTAGGCTATAACGTGTCCAGAACCTTTTGTTTGGGGCACAGGCAGCTAACCTGTGCCCCAGCCCCCTAGATATTGTTGAACTCCACTACCCATTGGCACCAGGCAGTATGGCAAATAGCAATGGGAGTTGCAGTCAACCAGAATGCGGAAGCCACAGGTCCCCTACTGCTACTTTTGGGGTATGGTACACGGGTGGCGCTGTGGGTTAAACCACAAAGCCTAGGGCTTGCCGATCAGAAGGTCGGTGGTTCAAATCCCCGCAATGGGGTGAGCTCCCATTGCTCAGTCCCTGCTCCTGCCAACCTAGCAGTTCGAAGGCACATCAAAGTGCAAGTAGATAATTAGGTACCACTCTGGTGGGAAGGTAAACGGCATTTCCGTGCACTGCTCTGGTTCGCCAGAAGTGGCTTAGTCATGCTGGCCACATGACCCAGAAGCTGTACGCCAGCTCCCTCGGCCAATAAAGCGAGATGAGTGCCGCAACCCCAGAGTCGGCCACTACTGGACCTAATGGTCAGGGGTCCCTTTACCTTTACTTACAAAATAAATGCAGCTTAATCAATATGCTGGATGATTCCAACAGACCTGATACTGCAACTAGTTTTCTATATACACCTTGCAATCTGTCCTTTAAAGGGATGAATCACTCTAGGAAGACATAAGTGATTCCATAGTAAGTGTGCAACTGCACTCTCGCATGATATAGTCTGTTGACTGTCCACCTTGCATTCCATATAAGACTGGTCCTTCCCTATTGCTTTTAAGGAAGCTCTCCCACTTCCTTAACCCTGTTTCCCCACCCACCCCATCATTGAACTAAGCATATTTCTTCCAAATGAGATGTTGCAGATCTAATCAAGGAAGCCTGTAATTTCATGTGACAACATGTAGCGTGCGTCTTCAGTCTTGTTTTGATGAGACTATTGTTTTTTATTGCTTTCACGCAAGCAAAAGAACTGGGGAACGTCCTGTTCTCTTGACCAATATTTAACAAGCAACAACTTTGTGTGAGATACCAATCTTTGCAGAAAAGGTGCCGGATACTTTTAGACTGAAAAGATGCCATTCAAGTGTGCATGTGCTATAACTACGAGAACAAATCAGCATTTTGTTCAGTGGAACAGATATTCCACAATGGCCTGAACAAAAAGGCAGGCCTAGGTTGCACTTGCAGACAAAAGGTTAATAACATAGGAGGGGAGAGAAGAGAATGATTTGGCCTATTGACTTGGCTTCCTGACATCAGCAACATTCTTAGTAGGCAGGTGTCCCGTATTACACAATTATTAGAATGCCTGGCCTGGCATTAATTCCCTAATTCCTTTGTTTGCACCCTAAGCATGATAGCCAGAAGAAAAATTCAGCAGAGTAATAAAAGCACCACCACCCCATATCCCATAACTTTAATTATCTAGGAGAGGCAGTTTAAGGGGAACGTTTTGGGAGAAATCAGTGTTGTTTTCATCCAGGCTGCCTCTGATCTCTGGGGAAGCAGAAGACTTTGTCCTCTAGTGCTGCCAATCTGTCTCCGTTTGCCAGAATTAAACTCACAATTAGGAATAAAGCAACAGGAAAAAACTATGTGCGGTTTCCATGGCCACTTGGTTGTTTACTGTCTTTTTGGATCAATATGACAATATTAAAGACTTGCCAATTTGCCATCCAAACAAGCAGCAGATGTCTCATTTGACATAATAAACTGCTCTGTGTGAGTGTTCATTTCTGACATGGCATGATGAAAGACACAGCCTGTGAGCCCAGTCAAGGGACACAGAAGTTTGAAACTATGCTCCTCATTTTATACGGGGAGTTATTTTTATTGGAGAAAATAAATTTATTATGGCATAATCTTTCATGGACCAGAGTCCACTTGGAGTCTACTTGTGTTACTTCTGTGTTGCTTTGTTTTGGGTCCAATGACTGCTGAAAGCATGTTTAGTAATACTTCAGCAGTTTCTTTAGCAACTGAATGCGAAAAGTTTGACTTATATGTCCTTAAATACATGCTTTTGGGAGGATAATGATACTGTGTGTCAATAATAAGAATGCATGTAACAATTTTTGAATGTTCAGTGCTTTGTTCTTTGTGTGAATTATTTTAGTAACTGTCACAACAGCCCTGTAAGGAGCAAAATATCCAGACTTGGACACTGGCAAATCCTCATGAGTAACAGAGAGGTGGGAAGCTGTGAATAACATTGATTTGGTTGAATTTGGCACATAGGTAGTATATTTAAGAGACCGTTGCCAGCCAGGGTTTGTAGTGGGAGTCAGCCTTTTGAGTATATAGGTCTTGAATTCTATGGCATGAACAGCAGATCTCGCTATATATGACCACAGACATCGCTACAATTTACTAGGAGCTACATTCTTCCTAGACATCAATAAAAAGGCCATATAAGAGTATCCTGTTACTTAGAAGTGGAATACTGTGTTTAAAATTAAGGCATATACACAACCCATCAGTAAACCTCTAGTAGTAAGTTCAATCCCTTGAAATTTTCCCTCAAAATATTCGTTCTAATACAAACAAGGCCAGTATAATTACTTGCCACGGGAACCATCATCATCAATTCATTATTTTGATTTCTTACTATGCTTCACCATAAGGTCGCAGGCACGTTGCAGCAATTTCAAAATACAATATTTAAAAAGACACAAGAATAGGGTGGGTCCTAAAATAAAGAGAAGTCTGGTGTCAAAGGCCAGGGTAAAGAGGCGTGTCTTCAGCATAGGATGGAAACTACCAAATGAAGGTGTCAGATGCACCTCTCTGGGGAAGGATTCTAATGTTTTAGGGGCTGCCCTTTTCCAAGTTGCCACGTTCCAAACTTACGGTTGCCACACAACTACCATGTGGGCTCCCACCACTGATCTGAACACCCAAGAGGAATGAAAAAAAATTCAGATATTTGGGGCCTAAGTTGTTTAGGTCTTTAAACATTAATGTGAACACCTTAAATTGTGCCTGGAAGTGAACTGGCCTGGAAGGGGAGCTGGTTAAGCAGGGGTCCTGCACATTCTAAATGGAAGCCAAGGCAGTAACCTGGTTGCTGCAATTTAGACCAGTTGAAGTTCCCAAGTCATCTTCACCTTTCTCTGTTCTCTTGATAGCTGTAAGTGGGAACATGGGAGACCCATGACATGAAGGTGGCAATCCCAGGTAAGTAATTCCACATTTTATAGCCATAAAGGTAAAGGTAAAGGGACCCCTGACCATTAGGTCCAGTCGTGACTGACTCTGGGGTTGTGGCACTCATCTCACTTTATTGGCCGAGGGAGCCGGCGTACAGCTTCCGGGTCATGTGGCCAGCATGACTAAGTCACTTATGGCAAACCAGATCAGCACACGGAAACGCCGTTTAGCTTCCTGCCAGAGCGGTACCTATTTATCTACTTGCATTTGACGTGCTTTCGAACTGCTAGGTGGGCAGGAGCAAAGACCGAGGAATGGGAGCTCACCCCGTCACGGGGATTCGAACTGCTGACCTTCTAATCGGCAAGTCCTAGGTTTTGTGGTTTAACCCACAGCGCCACTCGCATCCCTTTATAGCCATAAAGGAAGTTAAATTGCAATGGGAAGACTATTTTTGATCTTCCCTGTGTTAAATGTAGGATGTGCTCCAATCTGGAGCCTCCACCTTAGGAAAAGGTGGTGAAGAGCTTTGCAGATGATTCCTCCTCAGGGCTAAGAGGGAATTCTTCACAGCCTGTTGCAGAAGCCAGCACTCACTGCGGTGGTGCTGCGGTATCCTTCAAGCTCTGTTTTGGCTGAGGTCACAGCCAGGTGCCTGTTTCAGGGCTTCAAGTCACCACTGTCTGGAAGCCAGGATGATTCAGCAATGGTTGGCTGACAGAGGCTAGCACAAGATGTACCACCTGCATGGCTGGATTCCAACTGTGTGTGTGTGTGTGTGTGTGTGTGTGTGTGTGTGTGTCTGTCTTATGTATCCTGCAGGGAAAGCCACCCACCTTACCCCAATGTACTTTCCATCTTCTCAGTTTCATGGGGTGCTGATGTCTGGATGTGGCTTTAGCCTGAGACTGTCTTGTGGAGGAAAAGTTTGTGCTGCCAAGAGTTCCTTGGTATTTGTACCCACTCAAAAGGTCACTAGTAGGCAGGTAAATGATGCCCGATCCCTCCATCATCAGTTAAGGAGCAGCTGAAAGTGAGGGACTTGTGAAACTGAGGAGGCTGAGGCCTTGCTGGTTTGACAGCAGAGGGCAAAAAGCAAAGTTGACATAGGAAGTGGGAAAGGATAGCATGGGAGTTTGAACGATGCAAAGGTCTCGCTTTCGAAAGAGCATTTGGAAGCTGCCCATTAGAATATCCACGCTTGCATTTGACAGAACCTCATAGAAATTAACTGTGATAATGCACTCAGAAGTGCTCAGCCATTTGATCTGTGCCTAACTGCCAGGAACCAAATGTTGCTTGTGACTAATGCTGCTCATTTGATGTGGCACTAACTACGAGCTGCTACAAGGAAAACACATTTCTCGTATTTTCTTATGCCACCTCTTTGATCACGCCTCCATATTGTGCATATATTGAACGTTTTGTTGCAAATTGTCACAATTTCAGATCAAGAGAATATGTTGGGAGGGGGAATCTATTATGAGTAATGACAGATACTTTATACAAATAATGATGACTATGAGACAGCTTCCATGAATAAAAATCAATCAACATGCATTAGGGAGAAAAAGTGACATTCATGATACCATGCAGGTACAGGTGCTAATCCATATACCCTTTTAGAAACAGAAATGGGTATGGTTGGGGGGGGGGCTCTGGGCCTTCCAAGTATTGGCTGGACTACAAATCCCATCATTCCTGATAACAGCGGCAGTCAGACACTAGCTGGTGGACCACAGGTTCCTCACCCCTTCTTTAGAGGACTTTATGGCTGAACACTTGCCTCAGAAGATTCTTGCAATGGTTCTCCAAAATATAAGTGGGCATCAATGGGTTAGCAAAAAAGAAAATGGTTGTGGCAGTTTTTCATATCTATAAGCCAGAAAAGAACCAGTTTATTTTGAAGCACAACACATTTTGAAGCGGACACATCTGCCGACTCTATGACGACTCTACCCATGAAAAAGAGGGCGTGTCCTAGAAAAAGGTTACCCTACAGGACGACGACATACTTGCTTACCAAAATATCTCCCCACGAATTCCACAATGGAGCTTGCTCCCAAATACACTTTATAAACTGTGCCTGTTCCATGGAAGCTGAAACAAATGACAGGACTATGCAGAAAGATAATGGATATTATGATGAAGATGTTAACTTTAAAAGTTGCCCTGGCTGAGTGACAAAACTGGCTTGGAATCCAGTTTGGGCTCCAAAAATGTACAAGCAATTGTTACAGAATTAATATGGGGGGATTTCCTTTCCCACTTTACAGCTCCATTCCCAGCTTTGTCCCTGTTTCTCTGTCCATTGTTTACTGCTTCTCATAACCCTCTATCAATTTTCTTCTGTTTTATCTTTCCTTCCCACCAGCAGATAAAAATTTATGGTGGGTAGTTTTAGGGTTCCTAGCCCACAGAGTTTCCACTTCTTCAAAACAAAATTTATTTTAATCCATTTTACCATTTGGTAGTTCAAACTCATTCAGTGCTCAGTGAACTCCCACATTAGCAGGGTCCTGAAACTTTAATGCTTTTAGTCCCTTTGGATTTCAGTCGCAAAAACACAAAATTTCTACAGGAAAAAGCTCTTCTGTGTAATCATTGGCATGAAGCCTGCATATAAAACCATGCCATCTAACAAATACACAACATTATTTTTATGACGACAAGCACACCGTGGGAAGCCATGACTAAATGATCCAATACATGCAGATTTCACATGGAAGACTTTAGTGGGAAGAAAACCTTATCTTAGAAAAGCACAATGGGACAAAATTGGATTGATTTAGGACAGGAGTTGTTGCTTAGGATCCAAGTCTTGGTGGGATTTAAAGCAACAGGGGATAGAAGACATTAGCAGGCCCAGCCCTACCATTAGGTAGAATGAGAAGGCAGCCTCAGGCGGCAGATGCTTGAGGGAAGGGAGCGGTGAAAAAGTGATGTGTGTACTATGTAGTCTGTCCTGCACTCTTAAAGCTAGGCGTTTGCCCTGACATGCAGTGCAGGATTGGTGTCCCATCCATCACCAGTACTGCAGTTAAGCTTCAACTATCAGTCCTCCTCAGCTTCTATATTTGGAATTGGTGTGTGTGTGCAGCCAATGGAGGGTTATCATCTTGTACCTTGCCCCAGTCATTGGCATGCCTTGCACCTAACTGTATAGAAGATGTATAACTGTGTGATGACGACAGGGTACAATAACAGACAGGGTTTTAATGGGTTACCGCCACCACTAACCCTGGAATGAAATATCTGAAGGACAATCTGGATTATAATGTGATCTTGATGGGAGACATGAATGGAGTGGTATCTACACACATGGATAAGGCACAAAGACAGGTAGTCACTAAGGACGGCAGACTACCGAAAACTTTTTTTGAGATGATAGACAACTTGGACTTAGTTGATATCTGGAGAACAAAGAACCCCCTAGCTAGAGAGGGAACCTTCTTCTCTGAAGCCAAACTGACATGGACAAGAATTGACCAAATATGGGTAACTAGAGGAATGGCACCAAAGATAAGAAAAGTGGAAATCTGCCCAAAAACCTGCTCCGACCATAATGCTGTAAAGATGGAGATGAAACTAATACCAACTGGTTCCTTCAGATGGAGGATGAATGACACCTTATTTAGAGATGAAGAAGTGTTTAAGAAGGCCCAAAAAACCTTGAGAGATTATTCTGAGATAAACATGAACACCAATGTGGATAAAAGAGTAATCTGGGACGCAAGTAAAGCTGTTATGAGAGGGTTCTTAATACAGCAGAATGCACTGAAGAGGAGAACCCAAAATGAGAAGAAGGATAAAATTTTGGAGAAAATAAAGGAAAGTGAAAAGAAATTGAGAGTAAAACCAAAGTCGCAAGAGATTTTGAGAGAAATAAAGTTACATCAAGTACAATACATGAAAATGATGAATCAGGAGATAGAATGGAAAATCAAACAAATGAGACAAAAGACATTCGAGTCAGCTAATAAATGTGGGAAATTGTTGGCTTGGCAAATGAAAAAAAGACAAAAATTAAATACAGTTACTAATCTAGAAGTGGAAGGAAGGAATATACAGAACCCAGCTGAAATCAGAAATTGTTTCCAGAGATACTTTAAACAACTATATACACAAGGGCCACAGAAAGAAATTAACTTAGATTGATTCTTGAAAACAAATGGATTACAAAAAATCTCCCAAGAAAATAAACTAATGTTGAACTATAAAATAACTGAACAGGAGATAGAAGGTGCCATTCAGAATATGCAACTAGGTAAATCTCCAGGACCGGACGGACTGACTTCCAGATACTACAGATCTTTAAAAGAATGGCTAGTACAACCTTTGAAAGAAGTCTGTAATGAAATAATGGATGGGAAAAGGGCACCAGAGTCGTGGAAAGAAGCGTATATTACACTTGTACCGAAAACAGAGACTGAAAAGACGCAGCTTAAGAACTACCGCCCCATATCATTGCTTAATGTGGATTACAAAATTTATGCAGATATTTTGGCTAAAAGATTAAAAAGAGTGCTACTGGAAGAGATACATAAAGACCAAACAGGCTTTCTCCCAGGTAGACATCTATCGGATAATGTGAGAAACATAATCAATATTTTAGAAAAATTACAAGTGAATATAAATACTAAAGCAGTTTTAATATTTGTGGATGCGGAGAAAGCCTTTGACAACATTTCTTGGAGTTTTATGAAGAAGAACTTGCAGGGTATGGGGGTAGGCCAAGGTTTTGAAAATGGTATAGGTGCAATATATTCTGAACAAAAGGCTGGTGACGGAAGAATTTAAGATAGAAAAAGGGACACGACAAGTTTGCCCAATCTCCCCATTACTTTTTATATCGGTCCTGGAGGTTTTGCTGAATATGATAAGAAGGGACCAGTTGGTTAAAGGTATACAAGTCGGAGCTAAACAGTACAAATTGAGAGCATTTGCAGATGACTTAGTATTGACGTTACAGGAGCCAGAATCTAGTACCAAAAGGGTTTTAGAACTGATTCAAGAATTTGGTCAGGTTGCAGGGTTTAAACTGAATAAGTCAAAAACCAAGGTTTTAGAGAAAAACTTAACACCAATTGAGAGAGAGAGGTTTCAGAATGAGACAGGTTTAACAGTGGTTAAGAAAGTGAAATATCTGGGGATTAACATGACAGCAAAAAAATGGGAATTTATTTAAAGACAATTATGAAAAATGCTGGGCTGAAGTGAAAAAAGATTTAGAAATTTGGTCAAATTTGAAGCTTTCACTGCTGGGCCGTATTGCTGCGATAAAAATGAATGTATTGCCTAGAATGTTGTTTTTGTTTCAAACATTGCAAATTGTGGACAAAATGGACTGTTTCAAGAAGTGGCAGAGATATATTTCTAGATTTGTCTGGCAGGGCAAGAAGCCTAGAATAAAATTTAAAATACTAACAGATGCAAAGGAAAGAGGTGGATTTGCCCTGCCAGACCTTAAACTTTATTATGAATCAGCAGCTTTTTGCTGGTTGAAAGAATGGCTGCTTCTTGAAAACACAGACATTTTGGATTTAGAAGGTTTTAACAATGTATCTGGATGGCATGCATATCTGTGGTATGATAAGGTTAAAGCACATAAAGCATTTAAAAACCATATTGTCAGGAAAGCATTGTTCAGTGTTTGGATAAGATATAAGGACCTATTGGAAAACAAAACCCCAAGGTGGCTGTCACCGATGGAAGCGAAAGCTCTGAAAAAGCTCAATATGGAGGTCAAATGGCCGAAATATTGGGAAATTTTGGAACAAGATGGAGATAGACTGAAACTGCAGAGTTTTGAGAAATTAAAAAACAAAGTGCGAGACTGGCTTCATTATTATCAGATAATGGAGGCATATAATTTGGACAAGAAAATCGGCTTCCAGGTGGAAAAATCAAAATTAGAAACAGAACTGTTAGAACCCAAAACTAAGATTTTGTCAAAGATGTATAACTTGCTGTTGAAATGGAATACTCAGGATGAAACGGTGAAATCTGCTATGATTAAATGGGCACAAGATATTGGACATAACATAATGATGGCTGACTGGGAACAGTTATGGACCACAGGTATGAAGTTTACGGCATGCAATGCCTTAAGAGAGAATATTATGAAAATGATATACAGGTGGTACATGACCCCAGTCAAGCTTGCAAAAATCTATCACTTGCCCGATAATAAATGTTGGAAATGTAAAGAAACTGAAGGTACATTCTTTCACCTCTGGTGGACGTGCCCAAGGATTAAGGCTTTCTGGGAGATGATCTATAATGAATTGAAAAAAGTATTTAAATATACCTTCTTGAAGAAACCAGAGGCCTTTCTCCTGGGCATAGTCGGCCAATTGGTGCCAAAGAAGGATAGAACTTTCTTTATGTATGCCACAACACCAGCAAGAATACTTATTGCAAAGTATTGGAAGACACAAGACCTACCCACTCTGGAAGAATGGCAGATGAAGGTGATGGACTACACGGAATTGGTGGAAATGACTGGCAGAATCCGAGACCAGGGAGAAGAGTCGGTGGAAGAAGATTGGAAGAAATTTAAAGACTATTTACAGAAATACTGCAAAATTAATGAATGCTAGAATGATGTTGGATTGAAGTTAAGTGGTTTCTAGCTGTAATGGTATAAAAGAATATGAAAAAATGGATTTTTAACAGGTAAAAATTTAATGTTATAATATATTAAGATTAAAGATCAGGATAAATTAAGGAGGGAAAGGAATTGCTGAACTAATAAATTGAACTGGAATACTAAAAAGGGAGGTATGAGGAGGTCCGGGAAACAAGCAAATGAAAGATAAGTGATAGAAAGATTGAATTGTTTTTAACTATTTTTATTTTGTATTTTTTCTTCTTTTTCTTTTTTCATTTTGTAATATTGTGAAAACCTTAATAAATATTTCTTTAAAAAAAAATATGAAATATCTGAAGGACATAGACTACAGCAGTTTCTGAGTGAAAAAAGTAACCACATGGTGAATTAATCTTCCTCCTCAAACATATTGTACATATTGTGGAGTAAAGCTTATTAATGGCCACTAGCCAAGAAGGTTGTATACTGCCTCTGATATCAGTTGCTGAATACTGAATACCAGTTGCTGAATACCAGGAGCATAAGTAGGAAGAGTGCTGCTGAAATAAAAACTGTCCAGACCAAAAATATAGTTTCTAAGCTTTACTAACAGAACTTTCTTCAAAACAAACTTAGAACAATAATGATGCATCCAAATAGTTACATAAAATCATGTGCTTGTCCAATCACAGGTTCTGCATCTTACAAATATAAAATTACTCCAAAAGGGAACTGAAGTCAAAACCCACACAGACTCTATTACAACCTAGAGCTGTTTTCTTTTCAGGAGGGACATCATTTGTACACCTTTGTCTTTGGTGGCTTGAGAACAATGATAACTCTCTTAAAATGGAGATTTGCAACTGAACACCTCCCCTCATGTGATCTAAGTAAGTTAAACACTATGTCAGAGAGCAGAGCAGAGGTATACTAACAGCTAACCATTAACTTGCTAGGCACTTACAGAGCTCTGGCTTACCTCAATGTAATTTTCCAATGTTAAACCATTAGCAATACACATACAGAGTCTTTTTCCATGTCATTGTACATTTAAACAATTATACTTAACATGGTTGGCATACCCGTCAACTCTCCTGCTTTGAGCAGGACATCCCAGAACTACAGAAGCCACCCCGGCTTCTGATTGCATCCCAGGATGTCCTGTTTTGGCTCCTGCAAGAGTGTGACCTCATTTTGAGGGCCATGCTCTGACACGAGTCACCTGGCTGCCGCAAGAGCAGTGCCCTGAAAGACACCCTTTGGGGGGGGCAGGTTCTTGCACGAGTCCTCTGGCAAGAGCATGGCTCTAAAAGGCATGCGTCCCAATTTTCCTCTGCTGGATGTTGGAGGGTATGGGTTGGTCATTGTGAGAAAACGTTGCTAGACTTGATTGGCCTGTGGTTTGATCTAACAAGGCTCTTCCTAAGTTCTCATCATGCCCTCTTCCAAGCAAAGGAAAAAATGTCTGGAGATCTGATCATGGATCTTGCCCGCTATACCACCTAGGTTTCGCCCAAAGGGATTGTACACATATAAAGTTATTTTAAATTCTTACTGAGACTCATAGTTAAGCAGCAACACAGAATGTGACTGGCTCCATTTGACTAAAGCAAGTGGGAGGAATTTATGATGAAGAAGGTATAGTCTTGAGGGTGAGAACTCTCAGCCCTGTGGCACACTCTATATTTCAATGAGTTGGTTTTTTTAATAAACATTCAAGCGTTCCATTATATTTAACATAAAAGTGTTCTTAAAAGTTTAAACTTGGCTTGAGTCTGTGTGATGTTAATACAAATCCATTCTATTTTCCACTTTCTTCCATCGTCCTGCAGCCGCTGAAGGAGGGGTGTGAATGAATGAACCCTATTTAGAAAAAAAACAAAACACGGTTGACATTTTCCATATGGCACGACATGCTTTCCCCCATGTGAACTGCTTAAGAGCACACTAAACAACAATGGGGGTGTAGTTTAAAGAAAACAGAAAACAATAATTAAAAAACGCACCCTATTGGTGCCATATCAAGTTCAAATCAAATACTGAAATTCTCGCATCTGGAGACCAAGTTGGATCAACCATTAATTACAAAGAATGGAAAGATTTGTTTATATTCCCTTCAACTCCAAATGCTCTCTAAGGTGGGAAGGACAATTGGCAGCTGACCAGTTTTTTTCTTTTCTTTTATAAAGTCAGTGTGGAATATTTAAGGCAGCTGTTTCTCTTCCCTTTCTCCCATGGCTGGGGGTTCATTTTTCTTTGTATCCCTTTTCTAAGAACCTGCCATTTATGATACTCTTAATAATGTTTTAACTCAGAGATTGTATCATATGTCTTCCAACAGAGAAGCAGATCTTTGTACAGTTTTAATGGGTGTGAAGAGTTTGCACTCACAGGCTCTTTTAGGCCCATTCCTTGAATGTTATCAACAGTGTGGAAATGTTATAGTGCAGCCACTACACAATTAGCTGGGATTTTACAGAGCCTTTATAGTTAGGGCTTAAATGCTTCCATCCAAATTTTTTTAACCGGAGCTCAGTTCTAGGGTCTTGTATAACAATATGGAGAGTGACTTTGACCATATTCAGAGTGGCTTTCCTTCACCACTGGTAGCCATAGGTAGCCACTAAACATAGGAAATGTTGGGGTGTTTCGGGTGGAGGAACGCATTACAAAAAAGAATGTTTTCGGGTTAACAGACAACATCAGCAGCAACAGAAGTTTCAGTATGATGCCAGCCTTACATCTGTGTGTGTATGTGCACACACAAACAAGCGAAGAGGATTACACTTCATGCATCTGCTGAAGTCCATGAACACTATAATAAAATGAGTTAGTCTTTAAGATACACCAGACTCCTTGTTGATATGATTTTGTGGAAAGCAAAAGAGGGTAAACCTGAATGGTATCAATGTAGTGGAGCCCAGAAGAGAACTTCAATTCCACTAAGGATAAAGGATAGACTTTTTCCCAGGCCTAAATATCTCTCAAGGTCTTGCATTACTTAAAAACGAAACAAAAACAAAGGCAAATTCAAGGCTATTGGCACATATGCTATGAGATAGATGCATTCATGCAGCAACAATGCCTTGCTTACTTCGAGCTAATACTTTGCTTTGAAATAGACTTTGAGAAACAGTCAAGATCCTCAGATAACAGATACAAAGGTTGCATTATTTCAATTGAGTTGCTTTGGATTGCCACAGTTCTTAATCTTTCCATTCATGCATTATGTTAAGAGTTCCTGAAGTGAAAGTATTAAATACCAATGGTTTTGTTGTTGTTTTTCTCCCTCTGAACCCAGCATCTATATGTGATCAGCATTTGCTTAGTGATGAATGAATCTGTCAATGTTGGTTGGTCTGTTTCTCATTTTTCTAATTTTCAGTTGTCCACATTTCCATATCAGTTTGTGATTTTTTTTATTTTAGAAAATCCTCTTGAAAATTCGCCCACTGGCGGAGGAAGAGACGTGGGGGGGAGAGCGCACCTCCCCCTGGCAGTGCGATCCTGGCGGGGTGCCATCATGGCTGCCCCCCACCTGCGCTGGGCGCCACGCCCCTATGGGTGGTGCACCAGCCCTGCCCCCGCCTGCTCTCCGCCCCCCAGTGCCGGAGCATGAAGGTCCGCCACTGAATTCGCCAGCATTTTAGAGCAATTTTCTCCTCTTATACACATTTTTGTATGCAATTTTGCCTAATATAGACATTTTTTTGTAATTCCCCCTGATATAATGCATGTTTGTATGTCTGCCAATATATGCACGCTTTATTCTAGTAAATGCATCTTAATGCATATGACGTAGCAGGAGAACTGCATTGCAAAATTTGGAGAAATGTATAGTTTAAAGTGTGACTGTTTTGATTCACATATTATTTTGGAAAATGTAGAGTACGGAAATTCATCTTTAAACACAAACCAAACCAAATCCTCCCTTCATCTCAGGTGTCTGATGGGAATGGCAGAATTGCTACAGCTGTGATTTTTCAAGCCCTACCCCTGTTTTATTTCTCTCAGTCTCCTGCTGACCTGCTTATACATTGCCAGTCCTTTCTGGAATATATGTGAGTTTTTGTATCATGGGGGTTACCAGGGAGTTTGAATATGTGGTAGAGGGAAAATGCCTTCATTAACCATCCATGCCTTTTGGATCATCGCTGGTTGCTTTTTCTGGTATGTGTGTTTGTTGTGTTCTAAACTGCTTTTGCTGCCCAGCATATGCTAGTGAGTTAAAGATACATATCCATTTTATATATTTAGTATGAAAGGTCTTAACTTTCACTAGCATGCACAGGTGGACCCAGCTATATTTGATTTTATTAGATGTCTCTTATTTTATTTTGCCAGTTGCATGGAGTGCATTTTAAGGGGCGTGGGACATAATCAAAGGAATTTAGAGATTTTTCAGCACTTTCAACAAGAGCATTAGCAGCTTATAGGCAACCCAACCCCTATGCATTAAGAACAGGAGAAGAGAACAAAATACACAGCTGTACTTATGTCAAACTCATAATTGACAGCAAGGTATGCAGACTCCATGGCTAACCCATTGTCTCCTTTGGACAAAGGAGACAGTTTTGAAACAGTTTGGGAGGGTGTGGCAAGCACCCGGCTCCTAAGATCAGCGGCAGAGGAAGCCAATAAGGCTCCTGGGGCGGCGCGTGTGCCCTGCACCCAGGGGCAAGGCCACCCACCCGCGGGGGTGGGGCAAGCCGGGGCAGGACGCTCTGCGGGGCCTCCGAGGAGTCATAGAATCATAGAATCATAGAGTTGGAAGAGACCACAAGGGCCATTGAGTCCAACCCCCTGCCAAGCAGGAAACAGTCTGCCTGCCTACTTCCACTTAGCTGCCCTACAGCTGAGGGGGAGGCGGCGGGCAGACTGCCATTTTGTAACCCCCCTCAGTGGTGCCACCTGGGGTGGCCCGCCCCCACTGCACCCCCTTCCTCTGCCCCTGCCTAAGATCTTGCAACAGCCATCAGTCTTGAGAAACGGAGTCCTGCATTTGCTTAGCAGTTGCAATACACTATTGCACCTCCCTCTTTTTTTAGTACTATATGAAAATGACTGGGTCAATGGTGGCACATGTAGGAACATAAGGGAAACTGGACTCAGTGTTTCCGGGGAAGCTGTAGGTAAAAAGTGCTTTAGGTAAAAGCAAAAAAGATGAACAGGGGGCTGTGGTGTAGATTAATAATGGAGAGCAGGTAGGCAAGGATATGAAATATAAGATGTCGAAGTGAAGTGAGGAGTGTACAGAATCAGGGCAATAAATGCCATAATATTTAGGGCTGGTTCATTGCAAGGGAAAATACTGAAGTATTGCTTAAGAATTGTCACACAAGGATTGGCATCTGTATTGATGTCTTTAATTGCACTATAAATTTGAGCATTAAAGAGAAAAGCAAATGTTATTAGGAACCAGGACATGGCAATGATGTGAGCCCTTAATGAGATCCCAGTGCTAACTCAAGAGTACAGCAATTTCCCAGAGGACTACCAAGGAGATGGACAATGAATTGTAAGGCCTGCTTTATACGCATCTATCCTTGGTCAAATGCACCTGCTTGTAGCCACGCAAAAGACAGTGCGTAAATGTCTGGAATATTACATAAAAGTTGTCTGGGAGACCAGGCAGAGCAATTAAATCCATCCTGCTTAAATGAACCCCCAGTGCAGGTCAAACAAATCTAATTTTTATTGTTCCTTAAGGAGATGGTGTCTGTATGGGAGACAAAGAAAAGATGTAGCAGTGAGCTTGAAAGGAAAACCAAGATGCCCTTTAAGGGGAAAAAATTAAATGTTCACAAAAATGCCACAGCAGGCTAGATAAATGATATATTATTATAGCAGGAGTTTAAAACTAATTGATGACTAATGTTTTAATGTCCTGGAAGCTACGCTGATCTATGATACATCTCAGCCAAGCCAAAGGGGCATTTCAAGGAGAGAGAAAATGTTAACTGTTGACCTGATAGAACCAGAAGAAAAAGCAGTTACCTCAATGAATAAATGACAAGGTTGCTTCCACTAATGTCTGGCTGCGTCCTGCAATGCAAAAATCAAATTATGACAAAAACTGAATGAGGAAATAAACCGTGTAGCAGAGCCCACAGTTTATTCTGTGATAAATTTGTTGAAGCTGTGTTGTCTATGTATAAAATGAAACTGTCTGCCTAAGCAGACTTTTAGATTTGCAAATCTATAAAAGCCCACGAGATATAATAAGGACCCAACTGAAAGCAAGTACAATCAAGGTCAGTTAAAGTACATTAGAGCCAACGTCCACACAGCCAAATTGGTATGGAGAATTTGGTGGGACAAGTTTGACCTCTGGTGAAACTGTCATATGATTACTTCTCCACATGCCCACCTCACAGCTAATTTTCACCATGCCACTATCAGTCTGGTTTTGAAAGTTTCGTTCCAGAATGGTCACCATACTAATGATAACCAATGTAATGCTCCATCCTGTGCCCTTTCATCACAATCAAACATTTTGTTGAATGATAAAATCTATACATCTTTAGATTTACTTAAGCAAACAATAGTCCAATTCAGGCACTATTCTAGGGACTCTTACCTAGGCCTTTGTTTGGCACAGAGATAAAGATCATAGAGTTGGAAGGGACCCTGAGGATCATCTAGTCCAGCCTGAATATGCAGCTGTCCCATTCGGGGATCAAACCCGCAACCTTGATGTTATCAGCACCACACTCTAACTGACTGACCTAGGAGGTGGGGAGCATGTGCCTGTTCCAGTGTGGCTGGACTCCAACTCCCATCAGCTCCAGCCAGCAAAGCCCAATGTTCAGGGATGATGGGCAGAGGCAGAGCTAGCTGCTCTGGCACCTGGAGCGGCGCATATGCTGTGCACCCGGGGCGGGGAAAGCGTCCTGGGGTGGGGCGGGGATGTCTCCCCCCCTCAGGGATTAAACCTGAGGCAGACTGCACCCACTGCACCCCCTTCCTCTGCCAGTGATGATGAGAGATGTCACCCTACAATATCTGGGAGGGCCATAGGTTCCCAAAGGTTCCCCACCAGCCTTATGGTCACCATTCTAAGCCTTGCCAGAGATTAAGCAATGCTGTGAACATCTTATCTGGTTTCTCAACAGTCCCCAGCTGAATTTAAATTTTACAATAAAATTATAAAGCAGGCTTTGCAATGCTACTTACTGTATATTTTCTAATTAGCGAGCACAATAAAAAATTACTGTTCATTGTGATTGATGAATATTTCTCAGCTAACCGTCTAATGACTAAGAAAAAAAAGGAACGAATCCTAATTTAAAAAGTAAACAGATATTACTGAAATCTTGTTAACGACACTATTCACTGGTATGTGATAGAAGAAGAAAAAGAAGCTTTTCTTATGTAAAGTTCTTTGAGCAGCAAGGGTGGGTGAATGTTTCGTGATAAGTAAAGCATCAGAAACAGAGGCAAGCAACTGGCTATCTGTACAAAAAAAACCAAGCAGATAAACTAGGCCTTGTTAGAACAGAACTTCTAAAGGAGACACACTTTCTGGCTTGCTTTCATAAAGTGCCTGAAGGATTTATGCTACATATTATATCTAGAAGATCAGTTAATGCCAAAATCTCAGAAACTACTGACTGCCCTGGGAAGGCAAGAGTGGCTAGTTCTTTTTTCTGTGCAAGATTAACTGATACAATGAGGAAAATTTCCATTTCCTTTAGGGATGTCCTTAATGGAGTATGAAGGATCAAAGACTTATCTGAAATATTTAGCAGGATAATATGATAAGTCATGTTGCTACAGTGCACAGATGTCCAGGAGTGCTCGCCAAGGTTAACAATGTTGTACAAACAAGTCACATCAGATTGTAATGTTAGAATACCTTGCCAGATAAGACCAAAAACCCTAGGACATCTAGTTCAGTCATCTGTTTCCAACAGAGCTCAGTTAGATTCTTCTGGGAACAAGCAAGGCATATAATTGATGACACTCCTCCATTGCTTGTACAACTACCCATGCATATTGGAATGGTACTATAAATATTTCGGGAAAGGTGGGGTGGCTTAATGAAATCCACAAGCCTCCCTGATACATTGCCCAGTTTTAGCCAAATTATCATCTCCTGGGCCCCTATGGATCCCCCGAACAACGATTCAGAGGTATACTTTCTCTGTAACTGATAGCTGTTGGTAGACCCATCCTCTATAAATGCATCCCATTCTCATTTCACAAAATCATAGACTTTTAAAGTTGTAAGGGACCTTGGAGATCCTGTAGCCCATCTCCTTCAGTGTGGGGATCCTGCAACTACAGTATCCCTGTCAGATGGCCATCTGCCTCATCACAAAACAGCCCACCAACTCTCAAGGCAGTTTGTTTCGGCGTCAAACAACTTGTACAATTAGGACGTTCCTTAAGGAGGGGCTTTCAGCTGGAGATGTCTTGGGGCACCATGGAGGATGACTTAGAGCTACTTTCTATCCCTCTGATGTCCTCAGCAGTGGCTGCTGGTAGCTAGAGGCTCTCACCTAGTGCTATATCCAGGCATAGTGGAGGGTTAATTATAGCAATTATTTCTACATGTGTATCTATTTTAGCACATGTTAACTTTGTGCAAAACTGCCCACTTTGGGGGAGCTGTGTTAAATGGCCATCCTATCAGCTCCCATCCCATTCAGGCAACAGATAAACTGGCTGTTATGGCTGCAACTCTAAACCTACTTACTAGGGAGTAAGTCTACTGTGTTAACACATGGGACCTACTTCAGAAAAAGGATGCACAGAATTGCACTGCATGACCCGTTCTGCTCCGCTTCACTACCCGTGGTTTCTGAAGCAAAGAGAAGCGTAGATACCCTCAAAGCTATCTCAGAATCATGACATAGAGTTCTAAGGACAGCTGCAAAGAAGAATAAAAAAAAGTGTGCACACGTCTTCTTTTAAATTGGCACCATGTTCTGAGATGCAGATAATATCAAAGGAGATCAATTCAGACAGCAAAGCAGATACACTTCCCACAATGGGAATATAACCCCCAATAAATACACAGCTCCAGAGTCTTCAGTGTGACTGGAGCCCTGTACTGCAGTAGTTAATAGAACCATCACCTTTATGAACTCTCTCTCTTATTTCCCATCATGTATGGACTTTAGCCTTCAAAGGCTACTGCTGCTGGTGAAGTAATATGATTAAGTGAGCCTTTTAAGACAGATTTATGCAAATAGTTTCTCCTCCAGCAAGTGTCACATCAGGTCTAGCTCTGTAAGGAAGAATATTTCAAAGATGCCACCTCTTATTTAGAACCACTAAATTATCTGACATTAGTGGTCAAATCGGCAGCAGGCCAAAATGGAGCAACTTTGATTTATACCACTGCTGATGTTGGCTTTCTTTCCACTTATAAAGCAGGAAAACAAATAACTTTCATTCATCAGGCAAAACTTGGGTGATGAAGGGAAAGAGAATTGGGCGAATGGGAGGTTTTGGTCTCTCTACTAGAAAAGCATTCAGATCTTCCTAGGATGGCCTCTTCTTACAACTAAAAGAACATTGAATTGAATTCACAGTCTGTAATCTGCATCACCATAAGCTTGCTGCATGCCTCTGGCACCCAGCATGGAATCTGCCATTATTCTGAAACTCTGTGCTCTCAGAGCCAATGTACATGTTTAGCAAAATCACACAGTAGAGGACTTCTGAGAGTATACCAAAGCATACTGTAGGGACTGTGTCCCCCACAGGAATACTCTTTGAGTTTTAACGCTTTCCAAATAGTACACAGGAAACGAGTGCATTGAGTGCTGAAACCTCAGTCGGCCATGACTGGACCTAATGATCAGAGGTCCCTTTACCTTTTTAAGGTAGTCTCTATGGGAGTATACTGTATTTAATTATGGGCTATCAGAGTTTTTAGGGGGCTAACCAGGCTGAGAAAGCTGGGATTGCAGGCTTGCAGACATCTGAACGTCTGATGTAGATTTTCAGTTTCGTTGTTCTGTATGGGACAATGACAATAAAGATTTTCACATTTCATCCCCGAGGCGGGCATCGCTAGTACAGTTCCACAGATGGGTTTTTACAAGCAGTGAGGATGGGAGGGTTGGGGGAGAGACACAGACAACAAGCAGGACGGGGTGAGCAGAGCCTTTTATTTACTGCCCGTTTAAGCGCCTTCCAGTCTCCTCCGCCAAATCCCGCCTCGCGGGCCAGCCGGCCAATCGGGATCAGCGGCTCCAAGGCGCAGCTGCCAAGAGAGGAGAAAAGGAGCGAGGCCTTCTTCTCCCCCCCCTTTCTTTCCCCCCTCGCGGCAACGGCTCTTGCTCCCGTGCAAGAAGCCCGGAAATTGCCTTGTCAGGAACTCTGGGGGTTTTCCTCTCTCTCTCTCTCTCTCTTGCTGCAAAGCGTGTGCTGCGAGCGGCTTGTCCACTGCTAGCTCAGGTCATATTTCACTGCTGGGCAAGTAAGTGGCTTCTGCTCTCCAACCCAAATAAGAATCGCCTTCTGTAGCAGAGCGTTCCGTTTCAGGAAATCCTCGCGCAGATGTTTCTTTCCTTTGCGTTTAGGAGGGGAAAGAAAACACCTCGGGCTTTGTTCTGTATCCTTTGCCCAAGGGGTCGTGTCCCTTTCCCCCTCCTTCCTTGGGTGTACTTTGGTTGCCTTCTGGCTTACCTTGGTTGACTCTGGGGGAGATGGGGAGAGAGCTTGAGGTTTTCATCCGGAACACCAGGTTTGCCTAAAGTGGAGGCATGTGTTTATTTTATTTTTTTGCTTGGCAGGTTTGTTTCCCTCTGTATGTATGGGGCCCAGTATGCAATGGGACCTATGAAATTCAAAGGGGAGGTTCCCTGCCCACCACACTCCCCTTGCAAAATGGCAACCAGATACTGCCACATGCCTGAGATGATGCCTTATCCTGGTGTACATGGTTACTAGTCCTGGGAAGAGGGAAGGGTGAGAAGAGAGTCTCGAAGTAGCCAAGGGTCATCGACACTCTTTCAGCCGCATTTGCAGTTGATGCGAGTTGCAGATATGTTTCTGTGGGTCACCAGATGTGGGTCCCATCAGCGCCCGCTGGAGTGGCCCAATGGTTGGGGATGATGGGGATTGTAGTTCAACAACATTGGGGACCCAAGGCTGGGAAATACTGTCCTAGGGTTACTGAAGAGCTAAGGCAGACACAATGGGTGCTTCTGCTTGACCTGTTTGTTGGACGTTCATTTTTGTGGGGAGATTCGATGGTGTTGGCTTTTCAAGGAGTATTCACTTGTTTGCAGGGAGGTTGACAGATGACATTGCATCAAAGCAAGCATTATTACACACTTTCCAATTAGTTTCCCTGCTGCAAAAAGTGCATGAGTTGTTGTTGTTTTTTGGGGGGGGGGCGGTTTTGTTGTCCTCATCAACCACAATTGTGCAACCTGAATTTGCTAGTATGTGGTTAAATCCCACCTGAAAGCAGCCCCAATCTGGGCCTTCTTTAAAGAGAGACACCTTCTCAGTGTGTTATTTAGAACACGGTGCAAAGTACAGGGTCTGTTTAAACATTACTGAATTCCTTCATGGAAATGATTTCTTTGTGGAAATTAGCCTGCAGTCCACATGTCGATTGTTATTTGTGACTATATCAGAGGTAGGTGTGTGTTGCTGTACGTATTACAAGTGATGGGAAGCTGTGATTTCTGTTTCCTAGTGTGCGTACACTGAGCAAAATACATACTTATGCAACTGTCACCATTCAAGTATCATAAATATGTGAAGCACCAAACATAACAGCCCGCACACTGTAATGTATGACTGCTGTAGCTGTCTACCCTCTTGCCATATATGAGTATTGTGCTTTTCCCAAACATTATTGTTCCAGTACTGCCCTCCTACAGACAAGAAGTACCCACTGCTTCCAAAGCGTAAGAGGAAATGCGGTTGGGTAGGACAAATCCTCTTTAAATCTTAATGTCAGCCATCTTAATTGGGCCTGGAAACAGTGTTGATCACAAAACGTATAATATGATCATATAGTTGAGCCCCAGTTAACTGTCTTGCTGCCCTGCTTTGAGCCAACTAAAGTTTCTAGGCTGTTTTCAAAGTCAAGCTCATATATATAATGCATTGAAGTAATCAGAGCAGGTATCTCTGTACAGGTAGGGTTGCAGCTGGTATTATCAGCTCAAGCCAATAAACGGTGCTGTGAGCCTCTGAGGCTGCTCATGCCTCTTTGCTAACAACTAGATCCAAGACTGTCCCTGAACTGCAAACCTGATCCTTTAGGGAGAAATCCAGAACAGGTTGAACTTCAATCAGCCAAATAGATGAACAACCTGCTAACAGTACCACTATCTTGTCTGGATTTAATCTCAGTTTATTGGCTCTTACCCAGTCCATTAATGCGCCCAGCCACTGATTCAGAGCACCTATTGGTTCATCTTGATTTGATGAAAAGGAGATAATAGAGCTCGGCGTTATCTAGTGCTGGTGACACCTCAGTCTGTATCTCCAGATGACCTCTTCCGGTGGCTTCATGTAGATCTTAAACAGCATGGGTGATGAAATGCAGCCTGATGGAACTCTGCAGCATTGCTACTGACCTGTAGTCATCCCAACATTGCTCTTGTCCCAGGAGGGCATCCCGTGTGTTCTCTGCAGGCGTCTCATGAGCACTATGTTGTATGTCTTCGCCGTGCTCCACTCTGCTAAAAAAGGGATGGTTTTGAGGAGCATAAGGAGATTCAAACCCCTATAGGTACTCCTAGGGGGACTTGCAGTAGTGTGGTTGTTGCTGGCTGTGCTACAGGCTGTTGGACTGAGTGTGCTGTGTTGTTGACTTTTGGGGATGTAGTGGGGTGCATGCCCTAACTGGTGAGTTAATTGGCTATCTACATGCGTGAATATTGGTGGTGGTACTGTGTCTAATTAGTGGGCTATGGCAAAGTTTCCAGAGTGTCTGGTTGTGTATGTGTGTGTAATCTTGCCCGGGCCTGCCTCCTTCTCCACCCCCACCGTTCAGCCCGGACACTGAGGTCCAGCGCTGAGGGCCTTCTGGAGGTTCCCTCACTGTGAGAAGCAAAGTCACAGGGAACCAGGCAGAGGGCCTTCTCAGTAGTGGCTCCCGCCCTGTGGAATGCCCTTCCATCACATGTCAAAAGGAATAAACAACTATCTGACATTTAAAAGACATCTGAAGGCTGCCCTGTTTAGGGAAGTTTTTTGAGTGACTGATGTTTTAATGTATTTTTAATCTCCTGTTGGAAGCTGCCCAGAGTGGCTGGGGAGACCCAGCCAGATGGGCGGGGTGTAAGTAATAAATTATTGTTATTATAATGTGGGTAAATCAACTGTTCCTCTGCTAAGTAGTGTTGTACCTCCAATCCTGGTGTAGTGTTCAGTTATGTTGCAAACCTATACATATATACCAGGGTGTAAGTCCCACTGAGCTGAGTAGGGCTTCTGAGTAGACATGTGTAGGACTGTGCAGTTAAAAATAAACAGACTGGTCTGGCGTGAGAGCCCCTGGTTACTTTTAAATAGATGTGACAGGAACTCTCAGAAGCAGTGTGTTAGAATTGCAGATGTACCAACCATCTAAATAAATGTTTTAAGTTTAGGATGACAAATTACTTAGGGCTGTCCTCCTTTACAATTACGATTCAAGGGTGAACAAGTCCCCTTGAATGCATTAAATTTTGGAAACTAGTTACTGAAACATTCTCGCCGCTGGGTGAAAAATGTCTGCAAAAGCATGTTTTGTAGCATGTATTAAATTTTTTGATTTAATTGTTGAATTTACTGTTGGCTTTCCAGTATCTGTCGCAAATAATTACACACTTGGTTTAGGTGTTGGTTTGATAGGATGGCTTTGCTGGGAAGCACACTGGACTGTAGCCAATATGCAAATGTTGATGTTCTGTCACTTTGTAGACTCCTTTACAAAGCGTAAATCATTTTGTGGGATGACTTGCTAATACAACTGAGCACAAGGGACCAAATTAATCCCTGAAGTGCCTGAAATGTCTTTAGGGAGTTTGCCCCCTGAACATCCTTAATCCAAGTTGAATTCTGTTTCAGACTTCGATCAGCAGTAGGGTAATAAACAAGAAGAGATGAAGGCTATGTTCTGTTTCAAGACCAAAAGTGATGGAAATGACACAATCTACCAGGCTCCTGTTGCCATTACACCCTCTCCTATTTCATCAGCTGACTTGGGTTGTATTTCTATATACCTTTACCCTGGGAGTAAAAAAAAAAAAAGGTTTATATTTAACTTGGTAGGACCTCTGAGTAGAGTTGTATAGGATTGTACCGTTAAGTCTTTTCTCAGAAGAGTCAGGCAAAATGGTGTTGCCTACCTCATGGAACTGGGGGTCATTATTGAAGACAGCAACAAAATGGTGGCCTTCCTGTGCTGTCCAATACATTCCTGCTTGGAAGTGAGTCCCTCTGAGTTCAAGGGGAATTGCTCTCAGGTAAGTGGGTATAGGATTGCAACACCTAGTTAACCCAAGAGTATGCACACATTGAACTCAAGGGAACAGATATCTAAGAAATTTATGATATTTAATTAGAGAAAAATCAGTATTGACATTTATTAAGGATTGGATACTTCTTATGGAGTTTTTGCATGTAAGAGAAAATGAACTTGTAATACCTGGATTAAAAAAATTGGCTTATGGAAAATAGAATAGTTGGGTTCTATTTGGGGGTTATGTTCTGGGCCACCGCGCACATAAGAGACATCGCATAAAGTGGGGAGCACTCTCTAAAAAGTCTTTAAATGCCCATTTCCCCCTGCTCTCCAGCTCTCTCTCCAATTCAGAGAAAGAAAATACCTAGAGTTGAAGCTCTAGGGCTGGGTGGAGGACACATGGGAACGGCTGCTTCTGCTGTGCTACCCTCTATGTCAACTGTTAGGCAGGGACTCTGAGCAGCCTAAACAAAGCCCCGTTGCTCCTCAGGTCTCTTTGGGGCTTCCTCTGCCCTCACTGATGTCTTCTTTGGGCTTCAGGGAGGGTTTCCTCATGAGCCATGAGGGCTCTCCAGCTCTCTCCCATCATTTCCTGGTATGATTCTATTTATTTATTTCCTGAGGTAGCATATACTGTGGTACCTTGGTGTATGAACTTAATCCGTTCCAGAAGTCCGTGCTTAAACTAAAGCGTTCTTAAACCAAGGCGCGCTTTCCCGTAGCAGCTGGGGACTCATTTTACAAATGGAACACACTCAGCAGGAATTGGAACATGTTCTGTTTCTAAGGCAAAGTTCACAAACCAAAACACCTACTTCTGGGTTTGCAGCGTTCTTAATCCAAGTTGTTCATAAACAGCTGTTCTTAAACCAAGGTACCACTGTATACATGGCTGCGCATGAGTAGTACATGCATAAAGTTTCTCTTTTACCCTTTCCCCTTCTGTTCCCTTCTGTTCCTTTTTAGATTAGATCGTAAAAGCATTAATTTTATTCTGGTGTATTATAAAAAAGATACTTTGTATTGGAGTATGAACTTTTGTATACCTTTGGACAAGTTTCAATAAAAATAAATATTTAAAAAATAGAAATTAAAAAACAAACAAAAGCGATCAATATGGGGCTGATACTATGTATAAACTAGTTGAAACTCTTTTAAACGTGAACAAGAAACTCCACTATTCCAACCACTTACTTTTGCTGTTACTATATGGTGTTATTCACAAGTCAACATGTATCTTCATTGAACTGTTCACTTACCAGTTTTTTTTTAATATGAGAATAAGAAGCCCTTCATCTTTCCAGGGATTTTAAATTCTCTTTCAATTTATTTCAGCTTCTCATTCACTCCCTTAAACCTCTGAGTTGTTGATTTTTGTTCCAGTGAATTCTGGAGTTACTCTGTGACAACTGAACATGTAAACAAGCCTTTTTACATTTCAAGCTCTGTTCCTGCAGTCTGACAAACTGATTAACTTACTGAGAAATTTGTGCATTATTTATTGAGTGCTTGAATTAGCCAGTGCAAACTTGAGAGCACAGCTTTAGAGAGAAGCCCAAATGTTAATCGTCCATTATTTATTGATTTCATTAATCTCGAATTATCAGCTGAAACAACTTTATGGTTTGTTGGACGGATTTTGATTTTTGCTGACATCTGTCAGGGCAGCATCTTGTTGCTTGAGTGAGATTTTTGTTTAGCCAGAGTTCAAAAACAAGGTACACCCCCACCCCCTCCCCTTTCAAGAACATTGGAGACAGGAAAAAGCCAATGTGGTATAATGGGACAGAGTTGGACTTTAGAACAGAAATCTGTCCAGACCAGAAACTGTGCTTAATCTACCGTTAGTTTAAGCAAGTTATCTTCAGTAGCTATAGTTGATCCAAGCAACTTGACAAACTGCAGTTTTCCAAATTCCTGGCCACTTTGGAGATGAGAGGGAGTAGTGTGAAAGCTCAAGGCTTATTGTGGGCTTATCCAGACTTGCCCTTGCCTCACCTCATTACCGCCCCCCCCCACTTGATCTTCTGAATCGGAGCAAACACCAATTGGGTTTTCTCTGGATTTATGTTTTTTTCCAATTTATGGCTAAGGAATGGGTTTTCTGGGGAGAAATGGCAGGCACTGGCAAGACTGCTTAGACTCATGCCTAGAAATTGCAGGACAAGTGAAAAATCACTTAGACAAGTGCAAGTATGGATGAGTCCTGTGTCTTGTTTACGCTTCTTCACATAATGCTTCCATTGTGGTTTAGCATGGCATCCAATGCAATCAGTCTGCCTTTGTAATTTATCTAATGCCCCATTACTCCAAAATGTATTTTTCCTAGTTAAAACTTGTTGACTATGCCTTATAGGAGAACTCTGCTGATTTTAGGATATTTACTCTAGTCACTGTTGACCCTAAAAAAAAAAAAGATGCACTGGAGAATTCAGTGCTTTTCGTGTGTAGATCCAGATGTCATGTAGGTGATATCTCAAATGTATTATACTCTGTAGTACTCTTAGCATCAAACAATGTTTTTGCAAGGAAACTGGATTGAGTTACAGGAATGTTGCACTTTGAAGTGATGCAGAATGATAAATGAACGCATAATATTTTTAAACACAGTTCCTCTAGAGACAAACCTTATATCAACAATTGTTGGAGGCATCTATAAACTGAATGTTGTTTTTTTTTGTCAGTGGCAAGTTAGACTGTGAGATGAAGAACAAAACAATGCAGTGCAGCCTAGCTGTTGGATTACAGACACGTTTGAGCTTCCAAAGCCAATTATTATGGCTCAATGTTGGGCAAAGGTGTGTCTGCATGTGTATGTCTGTATATTTAAAATATATTTATTTATTTGGAAAGGATGGGGAGCCTGCTAGGAGTTCATCCATGGACATATACCATGGCAGTCCAGTTTTATGATTGTTCATAAAGTTACTGGTTATATACAGGAAAACCCTATTTTGCATGGAGCTTATGTTCTGGGTCATCACGTGTGTTGGCAGTGCACTTGTAAGCCTGTCCTGCTGCACTCCCATTATACCCCATAACGCCCCCTTTTCCTGCCACTTCTGGGTTCGCAGTGATGCATGCATGCACCAAGAATGCATTCAAAATGGGAGTTGCCTATACTGACGGGTCATAAAGGCCCACCCACTTTGTGCACAAAACCCCTGTCACTCTGTCCACTTTGGACATGAAAAACTGTCACTCTACAGTGTGATTGGCGTATGACTGGCTGCAGTACATAGCATTTGTAGTCTTTGGACTGCTCAACTGGCAACTGTTGCTGCTGCTGCTGCTGCTGCTGATACTCATTGGTAATGCTTTTCTTTCTATTGCTTTGTTTAGAGGCAGTTGATGAATAGTAAGAACCAAAGTGTTGCACACTACACATAGCAATGCAATAAAATGATTTTAACAGTGCAATATTAGGCTTGTCCTGTAGGATTTGTTTCCCGGTAAGTGTATGTAGGCTTGCAACCTATATAAAACATGGGTTGAACCAGCATGTACATTCCTTCATGATGAATGTGGGTTCCTTTGGCTTGTGCATTGTGGTTCGTTCATGTGTGAGTTCTTATTCATTTTATTTATTCATAATTTATTCATATTATTCCAGAAATGAATTAAACTATTAACTCATTTTTCCTCTGACTTTCCACCTGATGGGACCACACGGTGTCTTCCAGTAAGATCATGGCATCCCAAAATGATCAACATGAAAACTATAGCAGCAGACTAAGAAAACAGTTTAAATCACTTTGCAATTGTAAAGTCACAGCAAAGGAAACAATGTTATAAAATTATCTTCTAGATGTCTGTTGAGGAGCCATGACCTATGATAAATTATCATCATCATCATCATCATCATCAACAACATCATCTTATTATTGGCAAACTGTGGACTGATCATGCAGACTTCATCTGGACAACTTTTTATAACCATGGTGCCACTACCAAAAAACAGGTCCTCTTCACTGGAAGCAAACGTTAGAAGAGGACTCCAAGTATCTTAATGTCTGAGAACCTGTATGGCATTAGGCACTTTAAAATGATTTGTACGGTGTAGGGAAATGGTATAAAAAATAGGAACCTTGTTGTTAGTGTGAGGGAGGACAGAGTATACCTGTAATATTTATACTTCCTGGAATGAGATTGAGAAATTGTCTTTCTTACATGTGACTGGAAGTTGGTAAAAACAATGACAAGAACACAACAGGAACTTTTAAAATAAAACCCTGCACAATTTGTTGATTTGATTTCTGTTAAGGAGCAGTAACTTCCTGAATGTGGGATTAGGAGACCAAAATGTGTTATTGCAATGAAAAATGCTTTATGATACTTTTATGGTGGAAAGCTTATTGGAGAGAAAAGTCATCCAACCATAGTCTAAATAATTTGCTATAGGTAGGCTTATCAGCTTACAAACTATTTCCAAATGAGTTGGCCTGCAGCGCTTCTGATGGTCTGTGCCTGACAAAGGTTAGGAAGGGTGTGTGTGTGTGTGTGCGCGCGCGCGCGTGTACGCGCGCTTCAAACCAAGGGTTGTACTGGTGAGGTGGCTACCTTATTGTCCCTTGGCTTGGCATTTGTAACATGTAGCAAAACTCATTGGATCCCAAACTGTAGACTTTGTTGGTATGCAGTGTCCATTGCAAAGATGAGCAGTGATAGGAGAGAATGAAGTTTTATCCAAGTGAAGCATATTTTAAAAAGTCCCTTTTTGTTTCCCTGTCACCCAGAGGTCTGCTCAAAATGCAAAGTGAGAACCTGGAACCGGTAAATTACTACATTGGAATTGACGTTGGCACAGCAAGCGTCCGTGCGGCTTTGGTAGACCAGTTTGGGACGTTGGTGGCTTACGCAGAGCAGCCAATTCAAATTTGGGCACCACAACCAGACCACTATGAGCAATCCTCTGATGACATCTGGGCTGCGTGTTGTACAGTCACAAAGGTACAAACATGAATGCTCGCTATGAATTTTATGCTACACACTGTGAGGCAGCTTTTCTAATGAGGTGAGGCAGACTCTACTGCCTTTGTCACATCGAACCATTTTCACGCACACAAGAGATACAAGATTCTAGGAGGGCTGATATAACTAGTGACATTTTCTGGCTAATCTCTGCCTACCTTTAATTTTGGAAAAATTGGGGCTTCCTGTTCCCAGATTTGACTATATACTCTCTCTGATTTCTCTGTCTGCTGCCTTTGTATATATACCTCTATTGCTAGCACACACAAAAAACACCTTTGTATTCCTTCTAGTATATCTGGCCACATTCTATTAAATGGTACTGAAGCTGCCCTGTTTCAGTTAATCCCTCTCTTTATTTTTTGTGAGGGGTGGGGGGATGTATACTGATAAATGGCTCTTGGAAAAACTGCGGGAAGAGTTTTTAGGTTTAACATTCAGGATTGGAAGAAGAAGGGTTGTGGTTTTTTGGGTGGGAGAAAATTATAACTTTGAGGTAGAAGTTTTTTGCTTATGGTAGAAACCAGAAAGAAAACATCAATTACCTGTTTTTTGAAAAAAACAAACTCCAAAAAGTGAATGAGCTTAATCAGCTGTACACTACTCTGTTTTTTGCTTCAAGTATTCTCTCTCTCTTCCTTTCTATAAACAGCCTTGAAAATTAGTCCATATGAGCTGCTAGCCTACAAAAGTTTAGACTACTAGCTTGCAGTTTCATGTTGACTGCAGGGGAATAGAAGACTCCAATTCTGTGGCCAGCCTGGAAATATAGGCTACTAGCTTCTTAACACATTCATAAAAAATATCATTCTAGCTAGTGGAATGGCCAAGGAGGGGCAGAGTGATCTATTGCTTTTCTGCCTTCATACTTGATCATGGAGGAAGATGTTTTCCTTCCTCTGAAGCTAGCACAAAAACCAATTGGGCTGTTGGAGGGAGGAATACAGAGATCCTCCCTTCTCTGCTAGCTCACTCATGTGCCATTTGGACTTCCTGGTTGCCTAAGGGCATCTGGACAGTTTTTCCAATACAAGCCTGTTTTGCAAGGGACATATTGGAAAGCAAAGGGTATTGTGTCCTAACACAAATCATATGGAGGAAAATGTCTGTGTGCGAAATCAAGAGGAAATTAACAGCATACCACACTGGGGGTGGGACAAAGATTTTTAATGTGTATTATGTGTATGTATGTGATGGGGAACAATTACACCCCACCGAAACAAAGGAGATGATATCTCAGGATAGTGACAAAATGTGGATTTAATTTTTTTTTAAAGCAGCCCAGCACATTTGGGGCTGTTATTGTTGTTAAAAGCCTCAAGGGTCAGAATGAAAAACAGCCTGAAGATAACTCCAGTTATCTTACATTTTAGGTGGTTTTTAATTCTGGCCCCTGAGAAAGGCCTTTAACACCAACAGGCCGAAGTGCGCTGGGCTGTTGTTGTTTTAAACCAAATCCTAATTTTGTCAGCATCTTGAGATAACTTCACCTTTGTTTTGGGGGATCATTTTGTATGCTTACTGTTTTTTGCATTTTGGGGAGAAGAATTATAAGTTTTTTCTCAGTTGATCAGTTAGGCATACTTACAGTTTTTTGTGTTGCAAAAACAGTACAAAAGAAACTAAATAGAGGTTTTAAAACAATGCGAAATGAACACATAAGGTAGAGAGACCTTTTCATTCAGCTTGAAAAGCTTTCCTTCACCATCAGAGACTCTGGGTAATGTCACAAATATAGTACAAGATTCCTGTGATGGATACCTGGTGCTAGTATTGTAGCATCTACTTATGGGTTAGAAGGAAATGGAGCTTGCTCAGAATGGAACTGCAGGTGAAGCCAACATCTCAGTTAGCAAGCACCCTTCCCTCTACAGCAGACATTTCTACTGAAGTATGGTATGGGTAGGGACGCAGGTGGCGCTGTGGGTTAAACCTAGGACTTGCTGATCTGAAGGTCGGCGGTTCGAATCCCTGCAACGGGGTGAGCTCCCGTTGCTCGGTCCCTGCTCCTGCCAACCTAGCAGTTCGAAAGCACGTCAAAGTGCAAGTAGATAAATAGGTACCGCTCCGGCGGGAAGGTAAATGGTGTTGCCGTGCGCTGCTCTGGTTCGCCAGAAGTGGCTTAGTCATGCTGGCCACATGACCCGGAAGCTGTACGCTGGCTCCCTCGGCCAATAAAGCAAGATGAGCGCCGCAACCCCAGAGTCGGTCACGACTGGACCTAATGGTCAGGGGTCCCTTTACCTTTATGGTATGGGTAGGCTTGTCATAAGTCAGGAAAAGTCCTGGCATGTCCTGGTTTGGGGGCTTCCTAAAAAAGCTCAACAACTTTGCAGGTGTCAGGAATAGGTAAGGGAAATGTAAAACAGCAGGATGTTGCTCCATCTCCTGAATTTCTTTAGTTGTTCTTCGCCTCTCTTTGTGGGTATTATGACCTCCTTTGGCAGCCAGCATTGTCAGGGTGGTCTTGGGGCGGGGAAGGGGGACCTTCAGTCCTCTACTAAAAAAGTCCTGGGTTCGGACTGCTTGGCGTTCTTAGGTTGGCTCTTCAAATATGCATGAGATGCCTGGTAATTCATAGTTGGACAGTTCACCGTTCGCTTGTTATTGATCAGGATTTTCAAATATTAATGAGCCATTCTCTGCAGTGAGTGCCCTAAAGGAGATGGAGGAAGATGGGGGTGTGCCTGAGGATAATGAAACAGAATGCATTTCTTCATTTACTCTTATTCACTCTATTGAACGTTTATCGACATTAATTCCAGCAGGCTTTTAAAATGAATTCTGATTTTCATAGTTAGCTCTATTTTTGTTTCATTGTATTGAGTCTCCTGCACACCACTTAGGAATGGCTGTAATTAAGCGGCATTAAAATTGTTTAAATAATAGGTGTGCTGAAAACAAATAACAAAGTGTACTAAGAATCCCATGCCCATCAAGAGCACTTGAACCTCCAGGTAGTACCGACTGCATATTATAGTGACCTGTTTATATATAAAACAAACATTGGCTAAGTTTGGTGTGGCAGGGAAAGAGTTATTTGCCATAGTGGTGTTGCAATACCTCATAGCCTGCATCTGTCCCCAGTGCCAAATACCTCGTCACCAAGCTAAGAAAAGTTGAGTCGTATTAGCTATGTCTATGCATTTGTACATGCCATGTGTTTATCGATTGATTTTGGTGTGAGCCTCTTTGAGGGTCACCGAAAGATAAGTGGATTAAAAAAAAAGAAGAAGTAATAAAGTAGGAGCATCTATGACCTTAGTTTGCCAAAGTACCCTCATTGCCATCCTCTTAATAGAGGGCAATGAGTTGCCTTACTGTTTTTCTTCTTCTTCTCCTTCTTCAACCTCACTCACACCCTAAAGTATATTCATTACTGCTCAATACAGCAAAGAGCCAAAGGACAAGTTGTTGAAAGATGGTACTAAACTGAAAACAATGGGACTTACATCTCAGTAGACATTACAGCATTTGAAGTAATTCTTTGAAACATCCGCCTTAAATTGTAACTATTTATAATAACATTTTCAAGTTGTCATATTTCTATCTGTCTATCTATCTATCTATCTATCTATCTATCTATCTATCTCTATCTCGTACCCCTCTCAGAGACTGTTTTGTTAATGGGTGGTATAAAAATGCTGCAATTAAATAGAATGGGTAAAATGTTACTTTTTAGCACTTTCTGGATGCTCAGTACAATAAGCCCATCACATACACACAAATGAAAAAGGGGTAAATGTGTATGGGGGGGGGGAGAGACTTTGGCTATTCCACCTGCCATAGAACCCAGTGTGTTTTGACTATAAACCGTTTTGGCTTTAAGTGCGATCCCCAGAACATAACCTGCACATAATTTGTGGCCCTACTAGGTTCCTTTTGCAGTTGCGAAGCAAAAGAATGACTATTCCTCATAAGTTTATGGCTGAGATGGGGTTTTGAATTTGGAGACTACTTGATTCACAGATCAAAATCTTAACTAGTTTTTCAGCATATACAGGGATGTAGAAAACCATGTGTGATCCTAAAGTAGGAGAAAACCAGCCTCTGCAGCTTTGGGGGCCTGTCACATAAGCAGTCTTAACTCTGTGTGGAAGAGCATGCGGATGTGTGCCCTCCCTGGGCTTTTGAACATGCTCTCCAGGGATGATGGTAATGTGAAAGAGCAATTGGGTTTACACTCCCCCTTCCACACATACATTTTGTATTTAAGTAATCTTTCAGAAACCTAAACCCTTTCAGCAATGACCCTATTTTAGATATTCATATTTGTGTGTGTGTTTTGCCTGTATGCAATTCTGAAAATATATAACTGACTTGTTCTTCACAGAAAGTTGTCTGTGGGATAGATGTTTCTCAGATTCGAGGATTGGGCTTTGATGCTACCTGCTCCCTTGTTGTTTTGGACACTCATTTCAAGCCCCTGGCGGTCAACTCTGAAGGTAAGACTTTCTAATAGAACACTGAGATTTTCAGCATTAAAGTGAAATACAAGGTTAAAAAAAAAGAAAGAAATCTATTTAACAACAATTCGGCAGGTAGCTATGAAATTAAAATAGGAAAGACTTGTACCACAAGTTCTCCCTGATATCTCCTGCATGGCTTTATTTGAAATGCTTGTGTCCAAGGCCACAGTCATTGCTTTATCTAGCAAGAATTAAACGAGAGTTGCTGAAAGATTTTGCTTAAAGTTACATATTAGCTGAATTTGGAGAAGTCAACTGAAACAGTTCTAGGAACAGAGAGAGAGGGATGGGAAACTTGTGACCTTCCAGTGCTTGTTTGACTACAGTCTTCTTTGCCTGTGTTGGCTAAGGCTGATGGGAGTTGCAGTCCAATAACACACAGAGGGCCACAGACTTCCCATCTCTGCTATAGGATTAGAGAACTATGGTCTCAGGGCTGTGGTCTAAAGGCCAGGGGCACATGCAGCAACCATTGTACTGAAAATGAGCAGGTCTGGGTCTTGTCAGAGTCTGGATGGGAGACCACCTAGGAGACCTCCCCAGGCATGTTGGCCTTGAGGAAAGTCAGGATATAAATTCATTAAATAATTATGGGGCTAGGTGGGTTACCCATATCTAAATTAGAAATAACTCTAAGATTGGCCTTGTTTTATAAGGAGAACACAACAGAAACATCATTCTGTGGATGGACCATCGTGCAGCTGACCAAGTAGCACGCATCAACGGGACACAGCACAGAGTCTTGCGCTTTGTTGGTGGCGCAATGTCCGCCGAGATGCAGCCACCTAAGTTGCTGTGGATGAAAGAAGTGAGTATGTCTAAAAAGGCAACAGAATTTTGGTTATGTGCCAAGAAGCTTCGGTTCTCCTAAACTCAAACCTACATTCAATTGTAATGAAACATGGTGTGTGTGTGTGTGTGTGTGTGTGTGTGTGTGTGTGTTTTAAAAAAACCTCTGGAGTCTTCTCATTAAGTCAAGAGAGAGTTCTAACTATTGACAAAAACAAAGGTTTAGATGGTGAGTCCTTGGGAGAAGTCTTCTGAGGCTTTCTGTTTTTACGCCAGCTTTCCCTGTTCATTTTTGTGTAAGCCTTTGTTCTCAGCTGGAGAGCCTGGCATCTTGTGTATTTGGCTTTAGGAATGCGAGATCAAGCCTGTATGATTTGCTAACTAAAGAAAATGTTACATCCAAGCACAAATGTGGCCGTAGGGCATAGTGCTGTTAATGTTCACCAGCTTTTGTAGCCTAGTACGTTGCAGAGCGGTGCGACCAGGGCCCAATCCAGCTGTGCGGGTGTGTTTATCCACTTCAGAGTTTGCAAGTAGGATTCCTAGCAATTGATTCTACTGGTGCTTTGCTGACTGAAGGGGTGTGTAGCAGGAAAGAGCTCTTGTGGGAAATCTGCTTCCATACCTTTTTTCTTAGTGCAGCTGCCATCTTTTGTCTCTCATTTGCTGTGGCCTGAACGTGCAACGTCTTTACAGTAATATAGATGGATGAGCAAGAAACTGTCACACAGTAGTTTGTCACCCTGGCTGTGGATAACAAAGGTGAACCAGTTGACTCCAGAACTCTTCTTCCATTGCACATTCTTAAGGGTACCAAAGTGTTTCTAGAGATTGTCATAAACTGATAGGGCACTCTCATTTTAGGGTTCACCCCAACTCAGGAAGAGCATCCTCCATATAAGGGAAGCAAAATAATGTAGGATTTCATAGTCTTTTCAGAAGACTGAGTTGTTCCCTCGGGCTTTAATTGGCTGTTAATGGTTGGGTCTGACATAGTTATTGCTGTATCTGTCTTGTTAATTGTATGTTATATTTAATAGTTTGATTAAGTCATTGCTTTCCAAGGTGAAAAGTATTTTAAATAAATGTGGGATGAGGGAGAGAAGGGGAACAGTGACTATATGAAGTTTGGGGGACTGTTAAAACACTATGGCTTGAATTTACCCAGTTAAAATGATTTAGTCAATAGGACAAACATAAGGAAATGTTTCTTTACCTAATATTTGCAGGATTCATCCCCTTCAGTTGTGATGAACTGGAGGTCGGTCATTGACCTTTGGTGTGATAGATTAGAATGGAACTTTCAGCTTGAAAGTGTCTAGTTACCAAATGCTGGGGACAATAGAGGAAAGTTGTTTTCAATCGTAATCCATTCCAGAAGACCGTTTTGAGTTCCGAAACATTTGAAAACCGAGGCGCAAAGGGTGGCCTGCAAATTTAGTAGAGAAATTTGAAAAAAAACTCAGCGGAACCTGTTCGACTTCCAAGGCATGTTCGAAAATGAAGCATTTACTTCTTTTTTTTGGCAGTCGAAAACCGAAATGTTTGACTTCCGAGATGTTTGACAACCGAGGTACCACTGTATATCGTGCCTTAATTGTGATTGCCTCAGGTTCATCTTTACTTCTCTGTGCATTGAACACTAGATTAGACAGGCCTTTGGTTGACTTGTGAGAGCAATTCATTGCATGCAGCAACAGTATTTGTGGGTAGGTGAGCTAGAAGTAGGCAGGAGTTGTTTGATTAAGGACATGGTTGCTTCTCAGCGAACAGGTGGACCTCTTAGTGTGCTCTCATTTTAAGAAAAGTTGGAGGTTCTCTGGAAAGCAGGTTCTACAGCTATTTGGTTTGAGTTTGGATGGAGGCAAGAAGATTGAGTGAAGGAACTCTTGAGGTATATATCTTCACCTTCAGTGAAACTGAGAGTGGATGGTTGCAGATAATTGGCAGGGACGATCTTATGTGTGTCTTCTTTGGTTTATAAAAATAATATCACACTTTCCCCCTCCTAAAGCCTGAAGAATCCCTGTTAATCTTAGCGAGCCCCACCAGTGTTGTATTTTCTGTGACTTTCATCATACCTCCAAAATTGCCACCTGAGCTGTCTTGCTTCATATGCATGAAATAGCCGTGGAGCAGACAGAAGGCGCTGTCTTCATAGTCTAATTCTTATGCCCTCTCTTTAGTTTAAATTTTATGTGTCTGAGGTTGATATATAGCTTCTTAATACCAACTGTCAGATGAAAGGGAAAAATGTGTGCCACTTGAATTTTTTATAACCTCCACCAGTCTGTCTTGTACATTTGGTCTCAATGATGCTTTCTGTCTCTTAATGAAGGCCAAATGTAAATTGCCCCCTGTCAGCGTACAACAGCTGGAGTCTCTTTTCCTGACTCTCATCGTAGAGTAACAAGGTGGAGGCTAGAGAAGGTCAAGGAAGTTAACTGGCAGAAGCTGATAGTGACAGATTCAAGTTAATAGGGGTTAATTAGCATTGCTTGTGGACCTTGTCATGAAATATGAATATTCACTTAAACTCCCATTCCATACGTCAGTGGTCTTCTAATTATTTATAATAGTTTTAGGAAAAGGTTGGGTTTCATACTCAGTCTTTTAAATGGGAGTCAGAAATATCAACAAATGGAGGTTGCCAACAAAAATGTTTAGTCTAGTAGCCCCAAGCAGACGAATGTGGCCACGTAGGGAAATAAGTGTGTGTGAAAATATAAGATCTCTGTGGCTTGCCAGGATTGATGTTGTGGATGTGGAGTAGTTAATGGGAAGTTCTGTGACAATAGTCTGCCTCCCAGTGCTCGGGGAATAGGATTTGTCACTTCTGGCTGTCAGTGCAAAACAACCTACAGTGGTACCTCGGGTTACATACGCTTCAGGTTACAGACTCTGCTAACCCAGAAATATTGCTTCAGGTTAAGAACTTTGCTTCAGGATGAGAACAGAAATCATGCTCCGGCGGCATGGCAGCAGCGGGAGGCTCCATTAGCTAAAGTGGTGCTTCAGGTTAAGAACAGTTTCAGGTTAAGTACGGACCTCCAGAATGAATTAAGTACTTAACCCGAGGTACCACTGTATATTTAGAAAAATGGATGGGCTAGTGTAGTTTCTTCTCCCCTAGTACTATATTTTTCTGTGTATAAGATGCCCCCATGTATAAGACAACCCCCTTTTTTTTTAACCCCAAATTAAGAAATCTGGCCAGAAGCCGAATCCAAACCCATCTGCATTCACCATCCGTGTATAAGATGACCCCCAATTTTTGACTATTTTTTAAAAGCAAAAAACGTCTTATACATAGAATAATACGGTAGTTTAAAATAGGTCTACAATTTGACATGTGTGTTTGCATGGGTATTCTCTGGTTATGATACTTCTGTATTCTATGGGTTAGCTTGAGCCTTTGGTCTAATGAAGATTTTTATTCAACATTTTTATATTGTCCTTTTGGTATGTAAAGCATCTTGGATGCTTATTTTTGCAACAGCACCGTGTGGTAGGTTGAGATCACCCAAAGTAGGGCCCTTGGTGATTGGTAAGAGTTCTCCAAGGAAGAAGCAAGGGGTAAATAAGCAGAGAGGGGAAGGCCACTGTGTTTACAGAGTATCCAAACCTTGAAGGGTCAAGATTTTTGTTTCATTTTTAAAAATTGCTTGGAAACAGTGGAAATTGATTAGATGTTGATTAGGGTGCATATACTAGTATTAGTTGTTGCTTCTGTATTTGTCATGAAAGGTAGATTTTCTCCACTATTTTGAGTACAGTGGTACCTCAGGTTACATACGCTTCAGGTTACATACACTTCAGGTTACACACTCTACTAAGCCTGAAATAGTGCTTCAGGTTAAGAACTTTGCTTCAGGATAAGAACAGAAACCGGGCTCTGGCGGCGCGGCGGCAGCAGGAGGCCCCATTAGCTAAAGTGGTACCTCAAATTAAGACCAGTTTCAGGTTAAGAACGGACCTCCAGAATGAATTAAGTACTTAACCCGAGGTACCACTGTAGATCTATATGAATGGAAGGACTTGTTTCTTTTTTCCTGTCTTTTAAATAACTATGATACACATATGTAAGGGATCCTAATTATTCTACAGCAGGCATAGGCAAACTCGGCCCTCCAGATGTTTTGGGACTACAATTCCCATCATCCCTGACCACTGGTCCTGTTAGCTAGGGATAATGGGAGTTGTTGTCCCAAAACATCTGGAGGGCCGAGTTTGCCTATGCCTGTTCTACAGTAACAATTCTAGAATTAAAGGATATGTTATGTTTTGATGCTTTAGAACTGAGCTGATCAACTTGTTTGGTCATTTATAATAATGGAAATAAAAGAATGATGGGAAACTGAAATGGGGACAGGGAGGTGTTGTCCAGGGATACATAATAAATCCATTTATGAGCTGGGAATTTAATTTTATCTACTGTTTGTGATCCTTGTTTTGCATCCGATGCTAAACCATGGTTTGTGGTTGCTGCTGAACCATGTCAATGGGCTGCCACAAAATATTTGGTCTATCTCCTAAAAACAGTGGCTCCAGACTTACTTGATATGGTTTTGATCATGTCAAATGCAAATGTGAATTGAAAAATTATTGAATATCCAGTTGCAGAGTCTTGTTCTGCTTTTTTTTCTTTCCAAGAACAGTGGTGCCTTGCAAGACAAAATTAATTTGTTCCGCGAGTTTTTTCGTCTAGCGAATTTTTCGTCTTGCGAAGCACGAAATCCCATAGGAATGCATTGAAATTCAATTAATGCGTTCCTATGGTCAAAAAAAGTCCAAACAAAGCCAAATTTGGTACAACAAGAGTTTATTAAGTGCTCTTTAAAGTCACACATACTGTAAAGAGCATTTCAAAAATTGAAGGAACAATAAATTAAGTTTCTAAACATGACAGAAAAACATTTAAAAATCAACAAAGTGTACAGTACATTTTCTAAGACTCTGGGGGACAACTTGAAGAAGGTTCCTCTTCCACTCTTTGCTTCTTGCTGAAGAACCCCCTCCTCAACTGTTCCCCCAGCCACCCACCACACAGAAATTCAAATCCAGATTTTTTTTTAAAAAACAGCAGAGTGGCCCAATGGTCACAGAAAATCATAAAAATGCAGAAAAAAAAACACACAAGCTTCCAGATTCTTGCAAACCCCTCCCCAACACCAAGTCCTTGAATTCCATACACCCCAACCCAAAATCCAAAACCCCAAAAAAAAGTTTTAAAAGTTTAACTTATCAAATGGCTGCAAAAGAAGTTTTGGAAAAGCTTCAAAAATCACCAAAGTCTTCAAAAACCTCAAAAAAGGCTACCACACCGCGTTCTATGAGTTGCTCCTCGAAGTCAAGTCGCAACTGTATTAACGGTGTTAAGAAAAAGGAAACACTGATGGATATGGGGAATTCAAACCGGGGAAGGGAGGGGGAGATTTAGAATCCAAAGGCTGTGTAACTACTTTTTGAATCCTTTTATATTTTTTATTTTTTCTATCTTTCTATAGCTTTTTGTATATCATCTTATTTTGACTGGACGTGTTTATTAAAAAAAGGGAATTCGTGGAAGGAAATTGGGGCGGACCTCGGGGAAAAAATCTTTTTTTCTTTCTGTTAATGATGAGGGATGGTGGAATGATTGTATAATTTAAATTTGAATAGTGGGTTAAACAAATTAAGTTTTAAATTGGGAGTGAGAGCTTGTAGAACCAAATTAATGAAAGGGGAATACGGTAGGGAGGGGGATGGGGGAGTCCCAGAAAGTTGGTAATGAAAGTAAGGTTTCAAATGTATTTTATTTTTATTTATTTTTTTGGGTATTTTTATCTTTTGTATCTTGGAAACTTTAATAAATATGATTTAAAAAAAAAGAAAAGAAAAAGGAAACAAACTTGCAAGACGTTTTCGTTTTTCGTCTTGTGAAGCAAGCCCATAGGGAAATTCGTCTTGCGAAGCAGCTCAAAAAACGCAAAACCCTTTTGTCTAGCGAGTTTTTCGTCTTGCGAGGCATTCGTCTTGCGGGGCACCACTGAACTAATGTACCAGCAATATATGCCATTAGGCCTTGGTGTCTTCCTGGAGATGAAATTAAAGTATGTTTTTGTTACACAAATAAGCATATTTCTGTGTGAAGAAATTAAGTTGTAGCTTTGTTTCAAAACAACCAACCAGAATGTAGCATCTCATTGTAATAATGTATTACATAGCACAATGTTGAAAGTGACAATGCTGAAGGTAAGAGGAAGCAAAACAAGCACATCAAATAAACACTTAAGCCTACTTGAAGTAAAGGGTTTGTAAAGTACTTTTTGAGCAAATGGGAATCAGAGAGAGAATTGTGACTTTCTTGGGAAATGACCTACTCAGGTCACCTTTCAGAGAGCAAAAAAAAAATAAATCTTCTGAAGTCCATTTCTCTTCCTTCTTTGTGAGAGGAGAGCACTTTTGGACGAACCATATATTAAGAGCAAGATGTGTTTGGCAGGCCTGTGCAAAGAGGTTTACACAGTGTCTGTCTGCATGGTGTCTGGCTGTGATTTCCTCTCTAAGCCTCCAGTTTTCAAGGGGATAAAATGTCACCCAGCTCACTATTGAAAACATTTCCTTTAAGAATTAAAAACATTTCTCTTAAGAACTGAGCAAGTAGAGTGTTTCTCTCTTTTTTTCTGCCTTCCCTTGTGGGTTTTTGTTTCTTCTTTTTTTTTACTCTCCAGTGTCTAATCCCCTCTTCCCGCTGCAAAGCATTAAATGATATTCCCATTTGCTTCCGTGAGTATGTCCTTTTTGTCTTGTGACATTTGAAATGTGACAAAACTATTGCTGCCCCCTTTTCATTTTCTGGTCTTTTTCTTCTATTATTTACAGACCCTCCCAGCCCCCCACACCTGTGTATATGCCTAATAACACTTTATTTTTTTAAAAATATAATTTTTATTAATTTTCCAATATAAAATTATACAAAACAAAACATCCAATTTATTACCAACATCCTCTTTTTGGACTTCCATCAGCATGTCTGATAATTCTCTGTTTTGCTCACTTCTTCCACATTTCTCAATTTAGTATTGCACTACATTAATATCTTATTTTACCTTATTTTTTAAACAATATTTCTACCATACATTCTCACAGAACTGCCTAATAACACTTTAAAAATGCATCTGCCAAGTGAGGCATGCAGTTCATCTATCCGTTGAAGTGGAATCTAGTCCATGGAAACTGGTGCCACAAACCAGTTACTACTCTTCAAGCTGCACAACAAGTCTTGAAAGCTGCTTTCTGTCCAGTGAGAAGCCTCTCAGCAGAGGTCCGATAGACACCTGTATGTCTAGATGTTTGCAATATTTTGTTTAGCCATCTTAAAGCATGCTTGTTTCCTTTCACCATCCCAGTTACATCTTATGATTGAGAGTAGATTTATATGACTGCCCTTTTGTTTTTTTTATAAATGATATTTATTAAAGTTTCAAAGAAAGGATTACATAAATAAAAAGAGAAGGAAAAAAAAAGAAACAAAAAGGAAAAAAATACAAAATACAAAAAAAAGATAAAAAACACATCAGTCTTTCCATGCCTTACATTTCATTTCCTTACTTCCCTGACCTCCTCACACCTCCCTTTTTTGTATTCCAGTTCTGTTAATTAATTCAGCAATTCCTTTCCCTCTTTGTTTTTGTCTTAATCCTTTAACTTAATATATTATAACTTTGGATTTTCGCCTGTTAACAATCCATTTTTTCATACACCTTTATAACATTACTGCTAAAACCACTTAACTTCATTCTGACATCATTCTAACATTCATTAATTTTGCAGTATTTCTGTAAATAGTCTTTAAATTTCTTCCAATCTTCTTCCACCGACTCTTCTCCCTGGTCTCGGATTCTGCCAGTCATTTCCGCCTATATGACTGCCCTTTTCCACTCTGCAGTGGTTTTCTTTGCAGCTGTCCTGTATTAAAATTGAAGACTCATATCCGGCACTTGAGCTGAAGTGTCCACCTCACCTCAGTGCCTGCTGTTGGCAGCACAAACACTCTGCCAGGGCTTGCTCAGCATCTTTCCACCCTGAGTTGCTGAGGAAAATCTGCTTACCTCATCCTTTGTTACTAGAAAAGCCATATAGGGTTGTATCAGTTTTCTTGTGGTTGCTGTACAGCACCGTCACAGAGGGAAAGAGAGCGTTGGCATTGTCTGCTGAGTCAGTTCTTGGCCTAGGACAAGGTAGTTTTAAGAAGAGCTTCTGTGCTTCAAAATCTACAGGGAGAAGCCTTCAGATTGTAGGGTTTCCATTGGTTTCCATTAGTGATGCTGTGTTGTGATGAAGTGCCACCCTCTGACATCAGCGCTATAGCTCTGGAGCCTGAAGGATCCCATGCCTGCTCCCCGCCTCATGCCAAAAGCTTATTCCAACCACTTAATCGTGAGAAAAATAAGTGTGTATTCTGAGTTCATTTTGTTGTTGTTTAGTCGTGTCTGACTCTTCGTGATCCCATGGACCAGAGCATGCCAGGCACTCCTGTCTTCCACGGCCTCCTGCAGTTTGGTCAAACTCATGCTGGTAGCTTTGAGAACACTGTCCAACCATCTCGTCCTCTGCCATCCTCTGTGCCCTCCATCTTTCCCAACATCAGGGTCTTTTCCAGGGAGTCTTCTCTTCTCATGAGGTGGCCAAAGTTTTGGAGCCTCAGCTTCAGGATCTGTCCTTCCAGTGAGCACTCAGGGCTGATTTCCTTCAGAATGGAGAGGTTTGATTTTCTTGCAGTCCATGGGACTCTCAAGAGTCTCCTCCAGCACCATAATTCTGTAATTGTTTTGTGTCCAGGCACATGACTCAGTCGTAATAGCATGCTTGTTACGAAAAGTTGGCAGTATTGTATTCAGTGTGCCATGCCGTGAAATGGGCCATTCTGGCTGTAGAATAAAATGCCTATGAGTTCCTTGGTTGGAATGAGTTAGGGATACATAACAACATTGAGAAATGCCTCCCTCCTGTATTCAAGAGAAATAATGTACCATTTTGGTCTGAACATAGGCTGCACCCCACTCCCCATCCCCCAAAAACTGTCTTTTATAAAACCTGAATGTGACCTATAACTCATATAGGCAAAGAAGCTGTGATTTTAAAAAATCTCATTTCTAGGGTCTGGTCTGTAGTTGGGGACAGCTTATGCATGCACTAGGCCAGTTCAGTAAGTGGAAAATCTTTGAACCTCCGTCTCTTGAGCAGTTGGGTGATAACAAGTTATGTTTCAAATACATCTTAGCTCTCACACCTTACATTTCTTGGCAGCGAGGAACCAGATCAAGGAGAAAGTGATATGATGACCTAACTGTAGTTTTCCACTTCTTCCATCTATGACTCAGATATGGAGAGGATTAAGATGACTCCTTTCACTCTAGGGAACAGGATGGGTGCATCGTATGATGCCTTTTGTTTTTATGATGAATTTTATATTATAGTGGATCACCATAAGGTTTATTCTCTGGTTTTCCAAATCTGCACACATGCTTCCTACCATTCCAGATTAGACCTCTCCTCTAATACTTTCCTTTAATTTTATTTGCACACTTTTGCATGATGCATCCTCTTTCTTCATTCTTCCTGCCCTTCGCATTGCCTGTCTTCAGACAAATATGGAAGTAAACCAAGAGAGAAACCCAGCTGAACTCACCAGTGTGAATGATTTTTCAGTCAGGGTTTTTTTTTTTGGACGGGGCTGTTTTTATTAATCACAGCTCAGCAATACCTTTATTGGGACCAATCAGAATGTCACAAACGTGTGACAACCATTTGAGTTCTCTAGAATGCTTTAATCAGACAAGATACTATAGGAGTGAGGAAGGCAAGGATGAAAAAATATATATCAAAAATTAGGCTGATGTTTGTATCTGTGTGGTTAGCTTGTAGGCTCAGTTCCAAGATGGAGATTGCAGACTGCACAGGTCCCTTATAGGTGCTACAAAGATTATCAAGTTATACACCTAGATTTCTTGGATAAAGAAACAATGGCTGCTCCCCATTTGTGAGCAATTAAATCTGGCTTGTAACCAGATCTGTCCTTTAAACAAAGCGTTTAGACTCCTGGTGCAACAGAGAAGTAAAACAAAAAACCCAAACATGCCAGTCTTTCATTTAGCAAAGTAAGTAATGGATTTTGGATGGCGTACTTGATACCAAATTTCATATTCAAAATATAATTTCAGTCTGGTATGAGTTTAATGTGTGTAACGTTTGACTAATATATGGGTAAATGGTAAAGGACAGAGATAGCAGTGATATATAGAATGGAGACATACAACAACTTTTCGAACAGACTGGGAAATGTTTCAAATGTGGTGACTTTCTATGCATCTGATTACAGTGGTGCCTCGCAAGACGAAATTAATCCGTTCTGCGAGTCTCTTCGTCTAGCGGTTTTTTCGTCTTGCGAAGCAACCCTATTAGCGGCTTAGCGGATTAGCGCTATTAGCGGTTTAGCGGCTATTAAAGGCTTAGCGGCTTAGCGGCTAAAAGGCTATTAGCGGCTTAGCGGCTTAGAAAAAGGGGGGGAAGCGAAAAAAATCTCAAGACTTGCAAGACATTTTCGTCTTGCGAAGCAAGCCCATAGGGAAATTCGTCCTGCGAAGCGCATCGAAAAACGGAAAACCCTTTCGTCTAGCGGGTTTTTCGTCTGGGAGGCATTCGTCTTGCGGGGCACCACTGTATTACTTCTGCGTAGCAGAAAAGTCTTAACTATGTAGACCGATACATACTATTCTTTTGTTTGTGTGTGTTATGTGTTGTGAAGCCACAATCTGTTTTTGGTATGTGTGCAATTTATAGTTTATGTTCTGTAGCCTAGTTAGAATTGTTTGCTGTGTCAGGTATTTGAAATGGCCCTTGTGATTCTTAGGATTCTTGATACAGTGCCATATTTTAGCTTATACTTGCAGAATATGTGCGTAAAATGCACTTGGATCTGGCCACATTTTCCTGTAACCTTCTGTGGCTTAGAATGTTGGACCATGACTTCACCACCTGGTCATGAAGTCCACTGGGGAATCGCCACCTTGCACCCCACTGGGTCAATCACAGCCCAACTCCTTTCATAGATTCTCCCCTGCAGATTCTCCTCCTACTCCAAAGAAGAAAGCACGTAAAACACCATAGGTCTTGACTTGTAGAAAGGAAGGTGCCATGCTGAGTCAGGCTATTGGGCTATTCATCTTAGTATTGTCTACGACGACTGGCAGTGACTCTCCAAGGTTTCAAATTGGAGCCTTATCCAGTCCTACCTGGAGATGCCAGGAATTGAAACTGCTACCTCCTGCATGCACAACAGGTGCTCTGCTGCTGAGTTGCAGCCCTTTCCTTTATGTAGTTCTTTCATTCACCCACCACCCACTTCTTCAGACTCTGGGATAATGCTCTCATGGGAAGGAATTGCTTTATGAATGGTTCTCCGTTGACCCAGGGCTTTTGATGGTTATCTCCTTCCACCGTGAAACAGCACTCCAGAGACTTCTGTGCCACGAAGATAATGTTGGGTGTTGTCCCATATGATGTGCCTTCAGTACCCTTTTCCTGCCTGCCAGATCATCTATGAAAAGCTTGCTGTGTTTTTAAAAAATTAATCACTGCTCGTTACTCATTACTGTGTTTTTATATCCCAGTTGGAGAGCCATATTGTGCCAAAAGGCATCTGTTATGCTTTCCTTCTGTAACGAACATGGTGTCCAGCAGTTATATCCAAAAGATAGAATCATAGAATTGGAAGGGACCCTGAGGACCATCTAGTCCAACCCCCTGCAATGCAGGAATCTTTTGCCCAACGTGGGGCTCAAACTTACGACTCTGAGATTGAGTCTCATGCTCTACCTGTTGTGCTTCAACACCAGAGATGCATTGTGGGCAGGGGTTAGTTTGTGGAGAGGTGTTCTTGAGTTGTGGCGTGTGTTTCAGGAATTAGATTAGTTCCCCCATTGATCTAGCATGCTTCATTCACACTTCATTTATTAGAGGAGAGGAATGGGATAGTCCCTTGCACATGCTTTATTTCACAGGGCAGAAGGCCAGAGCATAATATCTTGGCAATTAATAACCAAATGGCAACTACTTTGTAATCACTCCAGTTCTCTTTCTCTCCCTTCCTTGTTTGAAGGAGTCTGGCATATTTATGATGTTCACTTCTTCATTTACAAGCAGCTTTTTTCATGCTTCTTTTATTCCCTCTTGTCACCTTTGACCCACAATGACTAGCAAAACAGAGATGCTAGAAATTCCTTCTATCAAAAACATTCTTTGGATTGTTGAGAGAATGAGGAGGGAGGAACGAGTGGTTCTCCTTGTCCCCATCCTCTGAGGCATCGGAAATCGTCTCAACATGAAACAATCGCCAGGTATTATAGATGGGTGCTGAAATCTCTATAACTTCCCCCCTCTTGGCTTCCAGTGGAATGAGTTTTCACTAATGTGGAAGGGGAAGAAAGGGAAAAGCAAGATCAGTTCCTTGCCTGTGACATTCTTATACTTGCCAGTTCACCACTGTTTTAAGCAAACACAGCAAATATCAGATTCATTGAAATAAACAAGGCCTACTTTCCTTTAAGATTAGAGGGGCTAGAAAAATATTTCAGATGCCTAGAAGATACCTTTGGTATAAAATGTTTAGGAGAGATAGGAACCTGGCGATTGTTTTAGTTATTACTCTTTTTCTTGGAGGTTATAAAAGGAAAGATAAGCATGTTGCAGGCATGGCCTAAGTACATTAAATCTTCCGTAACTTTAGAAAGCTGAATCAAGAAATTAAGAAACATAGGGAAAGGGAAAGGCCAGAAATCGAAGAAAATACTAATCTGTTCAGTTCAAAAAGAGCTTTAAGTAATCAATTGGTGTCTCACATGTCTTTAAAGTAAGACAAAAACAGTTAAGAAAATGTCCAGCAGAATATTTCCAGACAATAGTATCTTGAGTACACAAATCACTAAAAAGAGAGCGCACTGAATCCAAACATTTGAGAATAAACAATCTGCAATATAGAACAACTGCACCTTTTCCATCCACCCTTGGTGATGACCCTCAAATATGCCTGACATCTGGTAAATGGATTGCTCATTCATGCCTCCATGTGCTGGCTAGATTAAAAGTTGAAAATGCTTTCAGGCCAAGGTCCAAACGAACAATGGCAGTTCTAAAATAACTCCTGTATCATATAGTCCATGAAGTCCCACCCCCCACAATGCTGTCGGAGACTGGAAATGGACGTGGACTTGAACTGTCTTGTTATGGATGTGGAACATCAGGTCTTTTACACATTTCATTGCAGTTGAAAACTTCCCTAAGGTCTCTTTGGCTGCAGGTCTGCTTCCAAGCTCATTCCCATAGCATGGTGAGGAAGAGATCTTGTCTATGGAAGTACACCCAGAAACTGCCAAGAGGTGTCCTGAGCTGGTAGATTTGCTGCTAAGTACTTTTCCAAGAAGCCATTAATACTGTGGTACCTCGGGTTCGAGGGACGCGGGTGGCGCTATGGGTTAAACCACAGAGCCTAGGACTTGCTGATCAGAAGGTCAGCGGTTCAAATCCTCGCGACAGTGTGAGCTCCCGTGGCTCGGTCCCAGCTCCTGCCAACCTAGCAGTTCAAAAGCACGTCAAAGTGCAAGTAGATAAATAGGTACCGCTCCAGCGGGCAAGTAAACGGCATTTCCGTGCGCTGCTCTGGTTCGCCAGAAGTGCCTTAGTCATGCTGGCCACATGACCTGGAAGCTGTACGCCGGCTCCCTCGGCCAATAAAGCGAGATGAGCGCCGCAACCCCAGAGTCGGCCACAACTGGACCTAATGGTCAGGGTTCCCTTTACCTTTTACCTCGGGTTACAGACGCTTCAGGTTACAGACTCCGCTAACCCAGAAATAGTACCTCGGGTTAAGAACTTTGCTTCAAGATGAGAACAGAAATCGCATGGTGGCGGTGTGGCGGCAGCGGGAGGCCCCATTAGCTAAAGTGGTACCTCAGGTTAAGAACAGTTTCAGGTTAAGAACAGACCTCCAGAACGAATTAAGTTCTTAACCCAAGGTACCACTGTACTGAGAAAGGGCTACAGTTACAAAACTTCGCCTAATTCCTATGTTCTCCTGCGGAAAGAGTGCAGCCTTTTCTTCTGTTGTTTCTGCAGTGGGCAGGCTCTTGCTCTTGCATCACCAGTGCCTTGAGATCAGAGATGGAGGAATTTGTGGCCTCCCAGATGTTGCTGGCCTACAGCTCCCATTGGTCCTCACCAGTGGCTGTGCTGGCTGGGGCTGATGGAGTTGTAGTTCAACAACATCTGGGAGGTCACAGTTTCCCCCTCCCTCTTTAGGGTGTCTGTATATTATGTATGACATCTAGTGGTAACCAGGATCTTAGTCCCATCCATCACTTTTTTTTCTCTAAGTGAGCTGTATGCACATGAATATAAAGTGTGCAAATCAATATGGCTGCACCATGCTGCAACCAGCATGGCAGGTGTACGTGAAGGGACAGAATTAAACTGGTTCACCCATTGGTTTTAGAGATAACTTCTACTGCGAATCATCATTGCTATTCATATCCACATGTTTTGAGAGCCAGGCTTACCCATGTGTGGGTTTCCTTTTGACCCATGATCCAACTTTTAAATTAGTCATGTGGCCTCCAGATGAGCAATAACACCGTACCCCTAAGATGGAGGCTGCAAAGGTTCCTGATGGGTAGTTTTCAGAATACTTGATATGTCCTAATAACTTCTAGCAATTGTGGTCTGTTAAGGGACCTGAGAATTGTTAGGAGACCCCTATTCCCTTCACAGAGCTACAATTCTCAGAGTTTCCTGGGGAGAGGGATTGGCTATTAAACAGCCGAGCAGAGTAATTTATGGTGCTCTGCTATGGTAGTATTTCCAGCTGTTTAACGGCATTGGGGTTGACCACTGCTTTAGCAAGAGCAGTGAAGTGGGTGGAATCTGGCAAAGCGACCAAGGACAAAGAGTTGTATCCTGGGGGTGGGAGGCAGGATAGCTAAACAAAATTTCTTTGCCTGCGGCTCTGAAGGGTGAGTGGCATGATATGAATTGGAGCATTAAACATTTTTTTTTTTTTTTTAGGGCTTCCCACGGGATTTTGGTATACTTGTTAACTGTGTGGGTGTAGCACAAATGGAAGAGTGAATTATAATTAGCACTGAATGCATGGAGACCATTGTCCTAGTGTGGAAGCATATTGCAGAGCCTGATGTACTTTGTCTGCGCTAGTCAGTGATGACAAATCACTTTCATGACAACAATGAATCATTTAGATGCTCTTTAAGGGTCATATTTTTGTGGCTTTTGGAGATGCACAGTAGTGAAATTAATATCCCGTGACTTCTTATTTTTCTCTCTACTGAATAGCTGGGTCTGTTTAGGGTTCCATGATTAATATTCACCAAAAGTCTGTTCCTTTTGACCCTAAATCACAAGAGAATTGCTCCTCAGTCCTGCCCCACTTGCTGTCATTGAGCATTGAGTGATATGGCTGCTCTGGTCTACTTGGCCTTCATTAGAGGAAACTAGGATAAGCTGCCCAAAAATGTTCAAAAGCTCTTACCTTCATTGTATCTCATCTCTGTCCAAGTAGACTTCCCTTACTGCCATTTCTACTCCTGAAAGACTTATAGTTAAATATGGGAATGCACCTGTATTGGAATTGTTTTAAAGATGTTTTTTGCTGCTTATTGATACGAATTCAGTATTTCATACTGCTACTACATTATGGCTTCTGTTACACTGGGAATGCATGATGATTTTTTGCAAAATAAAACAGAAAGGATTTTTAAAGAGTAAAAGCTTACATTTTAGAGACAATAAAAATACATAGGGTGGAAATATCAAAGGTCAAGTATTACTGTGTGTATAGCTAAATTCAAAGAACTATGGCATTGCACTTTCATAGTGAAAACATTACTGCTTTCGAAAAAAGTGGGGGACGGGGACCCTCGGCCATCCTCTTTTTTAAAATAATAATTTTTGTTTGCACTTTTTCCATACAGTTCCAAAAGAATAAGTAAAAGTTAAAAGGAAAAAAGGAAAACAAAACCACAACCAAACAGGGACACAACATAAGACACCTAAGGACTTCCTATCCTCTCCTTCTCCGGTGTCCTTCCTTTTCCTTCTCTTCCACGTATTCTAAGTTGCCAAGTTCTGCTCTTCTTAATAATTTTCTCTTACTTCCTCTTACACTGCTGAATTTATTCAAGTCCTGCCAATCGGCTCACCTGTTTATACTGATTCTTAAAATACTCTACAGAAGTTTTCCAATCCTTTTTATATTCTTGATGGTCTTCTTCTCTTATCTTCCCTCGGCCATCCTCCTTATCCAGTAGATGACTAGGTGTTTCAATTCAGTTGATGATAATGCCGTGGTTGGTTGTCCACCGGGACTTTTCCTTCTGCACAAAAGCTCCCAAATGAAACCTTAACCAAACTAAGTTTTCTCCTGTGATATCAGGATGAAGAAAGGCAACTTGAAAGCCCCTGGGCACCTCTTAAGTCCATACCTTTGGGCAAGTATGGCTGTTCTGAGTGCCATTCCTGTGGTGGTTATGACAGAGTGCATGGGAATGACACACACACACACACACACACACACACACACACACGTATACAAGGAATAAAGGCAAACAGTAGTACTGTACAGGCCTTATATTTATCCTGTGGTGGTTGCAAATAGGATTTGTGAAAACATCATTGGGGAAGGCAATTGTTGATTCTTGTTAGCACCACATCTTGGAAAAGAAGACATGAACAAGGGCCAGATATGAGCTGCCCAAGTTCTTTCAGTATATGTGTGTATCAAGCACATGCTGATTACTTTGTGTAGGGATGGGTGAGGTCTTATTCTTGTCTTGGATATTTGTTTATAATTTACATTTGTTATGAAGTTACAATAGACTAAAACTGCATATTTATATTTGTCCCTTTAAAAAAATTGCTAGAATTTGCGAGAGTCGTGCTGGGAAAAAGCAGGGTACTTCTTTGATCTTCCGGATTTCTTATCGTGGAAAGCAACAGGTGCCACTGCAAGGTATGTGAAATACTACTGCATGCTTGGGTTTTTTTTTACCATATCTTTTCTTGTGTTAGTTTTTCGCCTTAATTCATTTTGACTATATGCAATGTATGTACATCTGTATATGATTTAGGCTACTTGGGAACATCTTGAACCTATCTTCTGTTGCTATGGTGCATTCCTGAACAAAATGGTTCTTGTAAGCACTTTTAATTCTTAGTATGTTGTCATTACTATTGGTCTCGCACTCCATTTCTGGAACCTGAGCCAAGCCAATGCCAGTTTTGTTCTTTGAAAGTACTGCCAGGGCTTTATAATTTCCATAGAGAAAAAGCATCTTAACATTCCAGTTTAGGTGCAAAAAAGGCGAGAGAGGGAGCCCTTGGAATCCAAAGACTGACTTCAGATGGAGTAGAATATCTGCTTTCTGAAACCTCCCAGCACTGGATATAAGTAAAAACAATTCTTTTCTTTCCAGGTACTAGTACATGCATAATATGGTCAAAATGCTGTTGTGCCCTAAAATGTAAACTCTATCAAGCCTCCCCAAGGCAGAATTTATCAAGAAACTGGTTTGTTGATTTGTTTCCATTTAAGTGTGTGAGAGTGCATTCTATAGCAACCCTTCCAGAACTGGAATTATCTAGATTACCAGTTTCTCAAATAGCTTTCTATCAAACTGCAAAGGAGAAATGGGTATGCATCTATGAAAGCTGTTGCCCAAATGCTACTTAGCTCTGCATTGCATGGTGTTTTGTATTCAATTCACCTACAAAAATGTTTGAGATCTAAGTGGTTGAGGGAATCATAGAAGGTGAGACTTGATGCTAGCCACATTACACCTTACGTTTCATATAAACTGGGCTGAGCTACAAAATCCCTGACCATTTTAAAGGCAAGAGAATCTGGATTTCTAGTTCTAAGCTTTGAGTGCTAATAGAGTGTGCCCTGAGGCAGAGACAAGGGTATATGCTTTCTTTTGTCATGGAAGAATTAAACGAGGAAGACTTAAATTTTGCGGCACTGAAAACTTGCCTCAAGTACCCTTTTATGGAAAGGGTACCTAGTTTTAAACTTTGTTTGCAGCATTCTAGTGCAGGCATAGGCAAACTCCGGCCCTCCAGATGTTTGGGACTACAATTCCCATCATCCCTGACCACTGGTCCTGTTAGCTAGGGATGATGGGAACTGTAGTCCCAAACATCTGGAGGGCCGGAGTTTGCCTATGCCTGTTCTAGTGGGTATTGGACCAAGATTATAGCAATTATTCTACTGATAGGGACAGAGACAGGATGTCCTGGAAGGGATGCTGTCCTCAGGGGCAAAGATTCACAATGTGACAGAGAAGTTGCCAAGTCTTATAAAACCCAGCAGATGGTAATAGCTGTTTGACAGTGGCATGGATTCCCATGGAAGGTGGTGGATTCTCCTTCTCTGGAGGTTTTTAAGCAAAGGTTGAATGGTCATCTGTTACGTACGATTTAGTTGAGATTGCTGGGGGTTGGACTGACTCTACAATTCTTTGATTCTGTGATAGAATCCGTTGGCTGCTAGTCATGGTAGAAGGAAGGAGAAATCTTAAGCACAGTCAACTACCATAAACCTTGTTGGGTCAAGAAGTCACACACATAGCCTCTGTTCTGTTGCAGCCCTTAGTGACTGTTGACTGTGAAAGAGAAACTCATAATATTTTAGTAGATCCTACACCTCCTAGATCCTTGGACCTCCTCTAAACCTCCACAGTAAAGGTTCTGTGTTGTCCTCTCTTTCTTATTGAGGTTCCATACTTAGAACAGCTGTGTTTAAAAAACCAAGCACATACTAGCACTAGAAAACAGTCAAAGCATTTAAAAATAGAATGAAAATGAAGATTCATATTCCATTAAAATAATAATGCTTTTGTTCTAAGGCCATCCATGATGGAAACTGATAAATAGACCTAGCCAGAGAGCTCCCTCAAGCATTCCTAGCCCCTCACAATACTGGAAAACATACAAAATAACAAACCTCTCTTTTGGAAATCATTGTCCATTGTGCTTAGTATTAGGTGGTTATTGCTTTGTTTGTTTTAAATCTTTTGCTGCTGTTAGAGGTTTTGTACAACACGTTTACTGAGAAGTAGGTGTTATTGATTTTTTTATTATTATAAAAAAACCAACCCAATTGATTCAGTGTGCTTGGAGTTCAGTGTTTCGGATTGTTTTTCTTGCGTTGCCTAATGTACCACAAATGGCTTGTGACTCTGTTGGGCAACTTGTACTTCTGCCACCAGCAGAATTGAACACACATATTTGAAACTGTTTTCTCTTGTGTTGATTTGTGGATGTTGATTTCCCCCTTTCAGAAAGCAGAAGCTTTCCTTTTTGCACATTCCACAAATAGGGGAAATAAAACCTAGCACAAGTAATACTTACACACATGAGTTTATCGTTAAGTGAAGTCATGCACGAACTCTGCCCGTTATTGTTTCCTAGCCATGATTAAAACAGAGTCCTAAACTAAATAATACTTTCAATTCTGGGTGGCAATCTGAAGGGTAACTTGAGATGGGCATATTGAAAAATCTTTAATCTTGGCGGAGCATAAGATCTAATAGTAGCAGTAGGTTTAAGTTTCACATCCCTCTGGAGACCACCTTCCACAGTCAAAACTGGCAGTATCTCTGTGTGCAAAAGAGAGTCCAACTTTGAAATGCTGCCCACCCTGGCGGGGGGGCGCTTTCCTCTTTGAACAGCTTCTACCCTCCCTGTCTGGAACATCCAGACCTGGGTACTAGTTGCATGTACTGTAATTTAATCTTATCCTGTCCCCAGCAGGATACTTGCTAACGAGAGAAGGAGACTCAAAACGGGTGAAGACTGATTTCTTAAACCACAGAGCACCTGCGTTTTGATGCTGTTTGTTGTAGCCTCTATGTGTGAGTGTTGCAGAGAGGGCAAGGAGGGAGAATAAAGCAGACGTTGTAAGCAGAAGTTGTAATGCCCACTTTTGGGGGATAACATTACGCATATGCAACTGAGAAGCTGCATCTATTCTCTCCCCCAGTCTTCTTCTCAGGGTATGCAGTCACTGATGCTGCTGACTGACCGACTTAATCTTTTAAATCTGCTGGGAAATAAGCAATTGGATTAAACTGCAAGAATTTACGCAGTGTTTACACAGTCCTCCCACTTCTAATACTCAAGGGGATTTTAAGTGTTGTTTCTGCTTTGGTGAAGAAGAAAGACGGATTAAAAAACTAGCATAACTTGGTGCAGTTGCAGGGAAACATCCTTAAAACTCCCTTTACAGTGATGGAGAAATAGTTGTGGTTTATTGCTCTAAACATAAAATACAGCAGCTTCCGCTGTCTGTCCATTGCATCTACCTGTTGGGGACTCTTTGTTTCAGAAATGCTCTGCGTTAAGATGATGTTCAGCATCACAGCAGGCCTCCCATCCCATAAATGGAGTCTTCACATCTTCCTAATGAATCAGATGGATATATGTGTGAATTGAGCGCATTCGAATAAGTGTAGTAATACTGAATGTGTAATGCATACTATAATAGTTATTGTAACTGTAGATCACCAACAATCTGACAGATACAATGGCAATTTTTTGTTGTTGAATGTTCAAGTAAGTCTGAGTAAGCCAGAATTTTCACCTTAAACTAGTCCTTTTGGAATTACCTGTGAAGTCGAGCAGTGCAATTAAGTCTGTGTGATTCTAATAAATGAAGAATTCAAAAAATCCATATCAGGACAGATCTTTATCAGGCCAGCTGAAATGCTGCAAAATAGTGTGCAAGCTTTTGAGCTCTAGAAAACGCTTTGTCCTCTTCGGAGTGTTTTCTCTTCTGTTCCACTTTCTGGGGGCCACATGCCACTAGGGTGTCCCATATTTGGTTACCAAGCCATGAAAGTAGACAGGATGACAAAGGAGCCAAGCATAGTTGTGTGCCTTGTGTCCAGCCATTGTGGCACTCCAGGAGGTTGAACATGCCAGCTCCTTTTTCTCATGTCCTATTAGATATAGTAGTGGGCAGGGGCAGGCCAGGCCAAATGGCTTTATATCCTTGTTTAGCAGGAGCCCTTAATTCATAGTTTTCCAGTTGGATTTCATGGGAAAGCCTAGCTTAAGAAACCATAATGTCTTCGCCAAAGCAGGGCACACAAGGGGGAAAGTAAGGAGGGAGACCTAAGGGCAGAAAAGGTATAATACTGAAAAGCAGATTTAGCCAAGCTTAGGGTCCTGCCTAATATCAAATCAGATTGATTGGCCTTTTTTGCACATCACAGCAAACCATTGGTAATGGTGTGCAATGAATGCACTGATCTTGGCAACTTTGAGTAGGGAGGAAGCTCACCACATCCAAACCAGGGATTTGTTACACTCCCAGGAACCCACAATCTCTACCCAGGATTTATTCTTGGCTTGCTTAGCATGATTGGAGCAAAAGAAACCACAATCCCTTCTTGGGACATTTTGCTAAGCCCAGGGATAGTGGCTTCTTTCCTGGCAGGGAGGAGACAAATGATTAAGCGGCTTACTATGATGTGTGAACTGCCCTCGACTGGCCCAGGTTCTCCAGGCTTTGAGGTGGGAGGGAGTCTTTTCCAGTTGTACCTGGAAATGCGAGAGACTAAGCCTGGGAACTTCATTAATCCAAGGCCTATGTGCTGTTACTGAACTGTGTCCCTTTCCTCGTCACCTAGCTTAAAGGTGGGTCAGCCCCCTCTTCTTTTATTCCTTTCAAACTTGGTGTTCTCTTATTCAGATATTATTGATTGCAGCTATTTACGTTTTGCGTTTCAGAAAATAAACCTACCAAGTCAGCTTGCAGCGTTCAAGTACGTATTTTAAAAGCACAATAAACAATAGGTAAGGGTAAAGGGACCCCTGACCATTAGGTCCAGTTGTGACCGACTCTGGGGTTGCTCGCTCATCTCGCTCTAAAGGCCGAGGGAGCCGGCGTTTGTACGCAGACAGCTTACAGGTCATGTGGCCAGCATGACTAAGCCGCTTCTGGCAAACCAGAGCAGCACATGGAAACGCCGTTTACCTTCCCGCCGGAGCGGTCCCTATTTATCTACTTGCACTTTTACATGCCTTCGAACTGCTAGGTTGGCAGGAGCAGGGACCAAGCAACGGGAGCTCACCCCGTCGCGGGGATTTGAACCGCCGACCTTCTGATCCTAACTCTGTGGTTTAACCCACAGCGCCACCCGCGTCCCTCTACAATAAACAATAATAACATGTTAAAAAGATGCCAGGATCCTTCTCGCATGGCAGTTGATGATAGTTTGCCTTGGGGAGGAAGGGGATCTATCCCTCAGGATATTTAGCCTTGGGAAGCTAGGGGGCAGTCCAGCTGGGGCAGGTTCTGAGGTCACCTTTGCCTGCCTTTCCCCTGGAACTGAAATTCAGTTGACATTTATCTTCATTTTCCAGAGCCTTAACTACTAGGTACATAGCTACAGTCTCTCTCTCTCTCTCTCTCTCTCTCTCTCTCTCTCTCTCTTTTTACGAGTTGTCTTGATCTCCAGCTATTTGGAAACTCTCAAGAGCAATTACAAATTTGACACATATATAATGTTTTCTGGTAGTGCTAATCTGGACCAAAGAACAGTTAATGTGCTGTTCTCATAATTAGAAGTATCCCAGCTGCAAAAAGTGTGACTATCTGATCTTGGAGTTCTTTCTCTCTCTCTCCATATATATACCAAATAATTTGATTAAAATGTATTTGCATCGTGATACTCGTTTAGACTTTGGTTAAGCAAAATTTGGAAGATGAAGGGAATAGGGGGCTGTTTTTCTCGAATGTGTTAGTAATCTTCTTCAAAGTTCAGCATTTGTATTCAGCAAGTGCATGACTCACCACCCTTCTCCACCCACCAACTATAAACTCCAATAAATTTTACTTTATATGGTGCTCTGGTTAAAGCTATTAGTAGTAATAATAATACTCTGTTTAAATGGGTAACTGATTCAGCTAGGGATGAGTGCATTAAAAATGCAAAACCCACAATGAGCTTCTGAAATCAAAGTGAGGAGGTTTTTTAAAATAAATGGGCAGAAGCTTCTGTCCCACAATCCAGATTTGGGAGATACTCAGATGAAAGTTTCTTCAACAGAGCAATATTTAGTCACAGATTATATTAATTATTGAAATAGTAACTAGAGGGAAACACCCAGATTTTAAGTTATAAAATGCAATAGTAAAATTGAATAATAGACAAAAATGGTATCAAATGAACAATTGAGGGAATTAGCTTTCTATAAACTACATGGGCTGAATTAAAAGCTACTAAATCAAAGTCAAGCAATGAGTTGTCCTAGTAGAACTGCTTTTGTCCTGAGTTATCTCTGAGAACTGCTTCTGTCCTCATTACAAAACATAAAGAGTTGTACAATTCACAGTGAAACGTCATTCTCATTTTCTAACAGATTTGAAACATCTGATCGGGATGCTGCTTTATAAGGTCTAGCCAGCCTTAAAATATTTTTTGTGGTTTTATTTGTTTCTTTTAACAGGTGCTTCGGGCCTCTGTTTTTAGTGATGGTTGTTCACTCTTTCAGTTTGTATGATGCACTTTTGCTTTCAGGAAAGAAAAAAAATGAACTAGTTTGTTATTAAAAAGGCGAGGGAATGGGGGAGGGAGTCAGAATTGTAGTGGGTGTATGGCTGGCTGGCTGCCATTGAGATACTGAACTCTGAGCCAACCATGAAGTCATGCTGAACTTAAGGAGTCTCACCGATCCAAAGCACTGTGTCTTAATTTGACAAAGTAAAGACTTCTTGATAAGCAGGTCTATTAAAAATGTTGTTAAATGATGCGGGGAAGGGGGCACTGCTTGTAAGTTTTGATTGAGAATGAGAAATGTAGTGATATGAGAGAATCATCTCTTTCTTCTTCTTCTCCTGTTACTTACTCCCCCAAGCTGAAGAACAGCTTTGGCACTCTGCTCTTCCCAGCAGTTCTTGGGCTATGCAATGGCTTGATATGAAATTTGAGAAATGTATGTAGTTTTCTATTTCAGGAAAATGAGCTCAGGGATTGAGTGTGTGTGTGTGTGTGGTGTTGGCTCTGAGGCTCTCTTTGCTCTTGCCCAATGTGGCTTGTTTTTTTTAATAAAAAAAAAAGTGGGTAAGAAGTGCCAAAGTCCTTTTTCCTCCCCAGAATTCAGGCATTCTCTTTCCTTCCCTGCTTTAAAAATTGGATTTCTTAATCTTTTTTTACATCTCTTCTTCCTTGAATGCATTACACTTAGTAAAGGAAAATTAGAAAGCTACTGCATTGTAGAAATATATTCTGCCTTTTCTCTCCTTTTCTGTTTTAGTTCATTCTCTACCCAAACATTTTTGGGTACCAAAATTTAGCTGTAGCGTCAGGAGTCTGTATTGAAGGGAAATGATGGTTTGGTGCAAGCAGGTCAACGAAGGATGAGAGGTTGGGCTAGGGTGGGGGTGGGGGAAGGCTGAAATCCGCACTCAGCCATGAAGCTCTCATGGGAACCTTCAGCCAATCAGAGCCGCTCAGCTAATCTAGCTCACATTGTTGTGAGGATAAAATGGGAGGAGGAAGAACCTTGTACGTCACCTTGAGGTCCTTGGAGGAAAGGTGGGATATAAATGTAATAATAAATGAATAAAAATATTAAGCAACTCAGAGGGGAATCAGGGCAGAGCCTGTCAGTTTGTGCCCGATGAGTCCTCCTGTTCCACGTGAAGAAATTGGGGCAAGATCTTCCTTTCTCTTTTGGTCTTCAGAGAAGATCTGAATGGGCATGCATCTTGCTTAGTTGCTTCTGGTTTTTTCTGGTTTGGTGCAATTCACAACAAACAAACAAAACAGAAGCTTGGTTTAACAGTTCAGAGTTTCTTCCCAGTTTATAGTCATGTGTTGGAGTTGAATGTTAGGTTAGCAATTTAGTGAAGGAAATTATGTGGCTACTATCAATTCAGCTTTGAGGATTGCTGGGGATTCTACTTCCCAAAGCAACTGAGGGACATTGACCTGATCTTGGTATATGCAGATACTCTGGCCTTTTTCCTCTGCATAATACTTACATGTTCTTTAAATGCATTGCAGTGACAGCAGTAGCCACAAATATTGTGTGGTATTTAAGAATTCTAACATTGTCTTTTGAATATTCTAAGTGCTATCACGCTGTGGTGCTTTTGGAGTTTAGCTTGAATTGTCATCTTACTTACCTGCTTGTTGATTAAGGTATTTACATGCCACACTGTTATGCTGGCATTTCAGGACAGGGTATGGTAGTGTTGTGAAATGCAGTACAAAAACAAACAAATATAATTAAAAACAAGTGCAATCAAGCAGTCAGTTAAAAATATATTTAAAATACTACAGTGGGCAGCATCAGCAGCCAGCAAAGGCCATGCTTAACAACAACAACAAAAATGGTATTTAGAGTAGAGTTTGGTAACACTGTGCGTGTGTATTTCGATGTGTGTGAATGCCATTTATGTTTGCATTCCCTTTATGCCCAGAGCAGCCTTTTAACTGGGAAAAGATAAGTGTCCTAGCAGCTCATACTTCAGAAGTAGCTCATTTTTGTGCACAAGAGGGATCTCAGTTTTGTCCAGCTCCATAACCTTTAAAATAACACACTGTTATGCTTGATCTGTCAAAAAAAGCCCATAAAATCTTTGTATACTAAAGGCATAGGACTTTCAATAATACATTTTTAAAGCACTGACATATCTCGTGTGTGTTTTCATTGCTGAGTTGTAGTAGACCATCTGCCACCTTACGACTAAGTAAAGGATAGTTATTGATTTTTTTATAAGCCTCTGAATATGGCTTCTGTTTTCATTAGGATACTGTACCCTTTAACTGTCAGTTGTAAATGGATGTTCCCACATATTGAGAGCTGGTCTTTCTAAATATATAATATGTGGAGGAGTGTGTAGAATTCTTTCTGTCCTTCACTAATATGCCTTTCTGTTAAGCTGTTCCTTATATGAAAGGTTATAACTCACAGTTCAACCAACAGAAATTATATACAGTCAAAGACATTCCACAAGTGTTTATTTTTTATTACATGCAGCATGCAATTACATTTTAATTAGAAGACCCTTAGGGTATGGCTTTAGAGCAGCATGGAACAGTAAAAGTAGTGCAGAAAACTTCTAAGATTAAATGTTGCATTCATTACTGTGACAACATTCAGGCTTCTGATGTATGCAGATGTTATGGTTGATCATATAAGCATGATTATAGCTTTCATTTTTAAAACCAAGGATAATAAAACTTACAGCTACAAGTAAACAATATCTGATCTAGTAACAGAAAAGGTGCCCATGAATATTTCAGCTGGATCTCCCTGGAAATGTTTCTCAAGCCTAATATAAACTGCAATCCTCTTAGTACTTACTCAGAAGTAAGTTCTATGGGTTTGCTGCGCCAAGTAAGTGTGCATAGGAATGCAGCCTCAATCCATTCTGTCTCCCCCCAAAAAGAAAAAATAGCCAGTAAAAAAGGAGGCTGATATAATTATTTATTATATCTGCTTCTCCACTTCTGAGAATAATTCAGCTAAATCTACAGCTGGAAATATTAATTCATCTTACAAGTGTTGAGAAACAGCATATTTTGTTAGGGATTCACTTGAACATGAAGTTGGGCCAAGACTCTGAACTTTTGCTGTCCTGTTCAACTTTAGAACTTGGAATCACATGGGAATACATAACTGTGGGCCAGGGAATGGATTTTTGGGAGCAGCTTTTGTTTTTGTTTTTATTTATACTTTCAATCCCTCTACAGAATGGTTGAGCTGGAAGGTACTCTGAGGATCATCTGGTCCAACCCCTAGCAAAGCAGGAATTTCAAAATGTGACAAAGGGAAGAAACAGCCATTGAGCCTCTCTGTTGGTTCCTTCACTGGTCCCTTTATCCATCCCTACCTGCTGCAGGACGAAAGGCTAGAATACCTCTTGCTATGGCATGCAAAGGAGGAGGGAAGGCAAAGAGGCCAGCATAGATCTGTGCACTTTTAAAGGGATAATTAGAAGTGGAAATGCTGCCTAAAACACCCTTCAGGATGTATCCCAAGTAAATGATCACTACTGCCTTTGTGTGTTGGCTTGGATCAGTTAGTTAATTGCACAGAAGTATAACTCATTACAAAAATGGTTGTTAGAATTCTTGCCAGGAAATAAGGACAGTTCCCTCCTGATCGGTTGGCCATGTGAACTTGACCTAGAAGCCACAACAAAGCTCTGACTCACTCACTCTACTAAAACTGCTGACTGATGCAAGAGCTTTTGACAACATCAACTTTCCACTAGCCATCCTAAACATTTTAAAGTTTATAAACCTGAGTAAATGAGGGCATATGTATATTGAGCCAGATCACTGGTTCCGAAAGTTCAATTTCTTGTGTCTGTCCACGTTGAGATGAAGTGTGACACTGTTCCTTATAAGTTAAGCAAATTAGCCTGTGCATGAGCTGTCACACTGGTATACGGAGGCTGAGCTCTCTCAGCTAATTCTGGGGTGCCACACATTGAATTTTAAAATATAAGACCTGTTAAAAAATAAGCCAGGCTGGCTTCCTGATGAAATAATTGCCTGGAGTGATGGACCATTAAGAAGAGTATAAAAGACAGGGTAAATGGACCATCAAGGAAGCCATCAACAAAAAGTCTCTCTGCCAATGCAGAGGGAGAAGTCCTGCTCTGGGCTCGGGGTTGTTGGCAAAATACAATGCAAAGTTAGCTGGGGAAGTTTCAGAATTGCAGTGAGCTGATGTAAGCAAGAGGACAAATAGTTTCATTTTTGGTAGCAGATGACAAGTTGGAGAAAAGGGGGTCACAGCACAATGTGGGCTGACAGTCTGAATCCAATGTGGCAGCAATGGGAGAGACAGGAACGTCAAGAGTATAAATCTGGAAGTCCCATTATCTTAGGCTCAGGTTGTATATTTGTGGAAATAAACCAAATATCATAAAGACACCACAGTCTCCACTGTGCCTCATTGTCCAGAAGGAAACGCAGACCCTAGTAAGCGTTCCTGGTATCCCTGGAATCTCTCCTGGTATCCCCTTTGATCAAACTATGTAAAGACTTCAGGAGCAAAGCACATGACTCTTTCCTTCTAGTGGCATCCTCTCTCCCTCTCTCTCTGTCTCTCTCTGTCTCTCTCTCTCTCCACCTCTCCCAATTTAAAGTTTTTTCTTCCTAGTGAAAGCAAAATTTCTACAAGGTATGCCAAGTTACTCCTTCCAATGTTGGTTGCACACAGGGTTTATCTTAGAATTATCTTAATAGGAGGGAACTGTAGGTGCAAGTAGTTCGCCCAAAGTAACTTATGAATATTGTATCTTTAATGCTGAAAGCAAATCTGCAAGCATTATATTCAGACTTTTTTTTAACATCCCAGTTATTAAAGCAAAGAAAAAAAACCCCTCTGGTTTTTATACATGATAAAAGGCAGGTAGAACAATTTAATTTCATTAAATATCGTTTAACACCCCCCCCCCTTTGGAAAAATGTTACTTAAGGAAACTGCTTTGAGCCAGCCTTTTTAAATATCTGACTGGCTGAAATAACTTTAATATGCTGGAGCCTAACACCATTCATCTTGCTGTACCTGAAAATTTACAGTCAGATCAAATGCATTTTTAAAAAATCTGTGAAATGCAAGTCTGATGTTTTATTTTCATAAAGTCTGAATGCTGCAACTTAAAAAAAGAAGAAGAAAAAGAGAGGAGAGAGAACTGTTTATCCTCATTCCAGACGTGAACCTTGGAAAGGTGGCAGAAAAAACAAACAAAGCCGCTGTGTTTTGGGGGTAGTCTGCATTCCTTTAAATTTTCTGACTTCAGCTTATGCCTAGATTTTTCAAGTTATTTGCCCTAAGACTTAACCACTTTGACTCCTGCTTCGAAGTGAGTTATTCTGCCATTCACCTTCTTAGGAAAACTGTTCAACAATTCCAGAGCTTCGAATATACGATGTGTTCTGAGGGCTTTTATTTTTTCGTTAAATATTATTTTCTTCCCTACTATAAGCTTTCCCCGCTATGTTTTTACCAATTCTGTGTTATATGATAGGCCGTGCTATTTTTGCAGACTGCTTGCTTTTGTTTTGTTTGGAAAGAAGCTCTTTATTGCAGTGTTGCTAGTCCATACAAGCACCTGCTTTAACACGTCCTAGATGGAAAAACAGTTGGTGTGCATGGGTATTGACTGGTGTGTGCAATAAACACATTAAACACAATGGAAATCACTTGGCAGGCGTACAGAGCGGGGCACTTTACCTGTTGTTTATGCTAAAATTGCAACCTGTTGCTTAAAGATACGCACACAGTTCATAAAGACTGCTAAACATCAACCATGTTGGCTAATGCTAGCACTGCAAGGGGTGTATATAGTGTGTGAACATGGTTGTACATCAGTGGTTCCCAGTGTGGAAATCCCTGCAGGGGATTTCCTTGTGGGTGCAAAGAGGCAAGGACTCTCTATCACAGGGGTAGGCAACCTAAGGCCCATGGGCCACAAGTGGCCCACGGGAGTCATTTAACCGGCCCACGAGCTGCCCACAAACCGAGCTGCCTGCCTGGCGAGTCCCTGCACACTGCACTAAACCGGCTCAGTGTGGCATGGGAACTCGCTTCCGCAGTGCCGGAAAGTGTGTCTGCGCATGCTCAGACGCCGAAAATCGCATCTGCGCAGACACCAACACCAGAAATCCCGTCTGTGCAGACACAGACGCCGGAAATTGCGGCTGTATGTGCGCGATCCAGCCCATGGAGGGATCTCCACTGGAGTAAACCGGCCCAGGCAAGGTAAACCTTGCCGACCCCTGCTCTATCAAATGAGGAATCGATCAAATTTGACTTGAAACTGGGCTCAGTGTAAACCTTGTTTCCCCCTGCCCCAATGAAAATAGTTCACTTGTCAAGCCTAATTTTGAAATGAATGGGGACATGTGGTACTAATGAAGGATCTTCAGGAGAATTATGAGAATGAGATCAGGACCCCTCTCTTTCCAAGCAGTGCTACTGAGAGGAAGAAAGAACTCCTTTCCTCTCACCACCAGCCAGTTGAGTGAGATGGGAAGATGGGAAGGCTCCCGGGTGGGAAGGGCAGGGGCCATAATGTTAGTCTCTTGTGTGTGCTTTAATTCAGATCCTGAGCAAGGAATATAAACATCAGCAAGGCTAAGGCTGGATTTTTGAGAGGCTCCCAAAATGCATTGGCATGTTTCTCCCTTATTCCGAAGAATCAAATTGACCTTTGGCCTATGACATTTCTTCACTGCTGCACTCCTTCTGCACTTGCTTTCAATTATTGTTTTATATTAAGAGGAATGGAACGTTCTGAATTAAAACTGCTGCATAAGAGAGTTCTCCAGAGGTTGTAGTAGTGGTGAACTCCACCCTTTTGGTTCACCCACGTCTGACAGCATTCAGTGTGAAACAAGTTCAGGCATTACTTAACTCACCTGGGAGGTTTAGGACTGCATATGTACTTATGCCCTCAGGTCACAGTTTGTTGTTTAAAAACAAACAAGCATACCACATTATTGAGGGTCAATTTGAATTTTACCTTTATAGTAGGAGATAGAGGGTTTTTTTGGGGGGGGGATTATTTGCCTCTTTTTATGCTAATAACACTGCAGTAGATTTTATTGTTGTTTGAGTTTGTCTTTTGAAAAAGTAAGAAACAGATTGCTTATTGAGACATACTTAGGCTGCAATCCTAAACCCACATGCCTGGGAGTGAACCACATTGAACTCAGTAGGATTTACCTCTGAGGAGGTGGGCTCATCCACTTTTCTGTTCAGCCTGTGACTTCTAGGCAAGAGGTTTTTCTTTTGTCCTGCTGCTTACCCCAGGAAAATCTGCTGTGTACTGCTGAATTGGAGCAAACATCAATTGGATTTGCTGCCGATTGATGTTCGTTCTGATTCAGTGGTAAACAGTGGGTTTCCCCAGGGAAAGCAGCGAGACATGAGAAAAACCTCTTGGACCCATGCCTAGTAGTCACAGTTCAAATGAAAGAAATCACAGGACAAAGGGAAGTGTGGATGGACCCATTGTTAGGATCATAGTGTTGGAATTTATTTGTTCCTCTTGTTCAGTGGCTAAGGAACGGACATCTTTACATTGGCTTGATTCTCTGAGACTGTTTGGATTGAGTGGACAAGACTAATAGTGGATCCAACAGTCAAGAAGGTGGTTTCTGCAAGTGCTGTAGAAGGAAGTGAGGGGCAGATAGGGCTCATCAACCTTGGAAGGTAGCCTGCCTAGGAGAAGGAAAACTGATCCTAAACTTCCGGTTGTCTTGTGGGACTTCTTCGGAAGAAGAAAATGCTAAGGAGTAAACCCTACACAAATCTGGAGTGACGTTCCTAATACAGTTGGAAAGCGCCTTGCACACCTCCTTCTAGCACCTTCTGCAGCTAAGCTGGTGTGAAATGTATTGCTCTGCTTTCTTTTGGACCACACTAGCAAGGCTGAGAGGGGGCGGGTCTTGTCCCTTTGGCAGCCCTAGACCTATATACACACTCCCCAGGCTTGCTCCCGGGGGAGATCACTTTAGTGCTACTAACACCCCCGGAGACACACTCCATTGTCTCTCAAAACAGACTGATGCAACAACCACCTGTTTTTAATGGGTTATCAAGAGTTTTAGCATTTTAGTTTCTAGTCAAGCAGTATATAAATCTTGTTAAAAACAAACATTACCTTTAAAAAGTGAATGCTTGCCCAGTTATTTATGTATTGTTGTCAGTACATGGGCATCAGAATTATGAAAATGATTTGAGGTGCTCAAGATTGATCTGCCCTTTGGTAGAGAAACACTTTCCATTAGCAGCTGCTATGGTTGTCAAAAGAAATTTCTCTCGTTAGTTTAAAGATAACATTTTTTTTATTCTCATATGTGTAGTTTGACACTTGCCCTCAGTGATAATGCACAAATAAAGAAAAGGAAGATGAATTTTGACAGCTTTCGACTAGCAAGAGTCATCTTCATTATAAATAATTTATTTTCTCTTGTACCAGACATCTGTCAAATATCAAAGATGGTGGCCAGCACTGTTTGGTTCTGTACTTTCAGTCTTTGAATAAAGCTACACAACATTTTTAGAACAGTCAGGCTGCTCTAGAAGTACCCTTCCTGTATATTTTGTTCAGTCATATGTATTGACTTCAGTGTTTGGTTGTAAATAACACAGTTTTTACAAACTAGCTATGCATAGCACTGGTGTGTAACTGGTCTTCATAATGTCACCAAGAAACCATCTGACCTGCTCCGTGTTTTCTTTTTTAAAGATAAATGTGTGAATGTTCATGTGGTGCTTTAAAGAAAAATAATAATTGTAATAATTGGGCTAAATGTTTAAACTGTGAACAAAGAATATCCAAGTTCAAATATTGCCTCTGCCGTAAAATTTGCAAGGTAGCAAAACAACCTCCCAGCCTTATCCCCGCTTACAGGATTGCCCTAAATATTCTTAAGTAACATACATAAAACTGGGAGCACCCCAAAGGTTAGTCAGCCTGTCTGCAGTTAAGGTAGGTCTGCAGTTACATCCATTCTGGAATTCATACAGTGGTAATGCTGGGAGGCTGTTTGCTGCTTTGCACATTTTAGGGCAGAGTCAAGATTTGAACTGGGGTCTTCCTGGTTCACAGTTTAGGCATTCAGCCCAAATATTACAATAGTTCTGTTATGTTATGCCATGCAAAGCGATTTATGTTTAGCAAATGGATCCTCGTATACATTTTTGGTGACGTAAAGCAATCAAACTCGTGGACTGTTGCCCACGAACAGCTCAGCACACATAACAGCTGCAATGTAAAGCGTTTTCCACATGTAGCTGTAATATATAGGCTGGTTATGAGAGGACACAGTTCAGGAGGCCTGCAATTTGAATCCATCATAGGATGGATTTCAGGCTCTCGCAAATACACAAGTTTGTGGAATTTTAAGATGTGGCTGTATGGATAAATAGAAGTCTTCATATTTTTTCAAAAAACAAAACAAGTACTGTTTGTATGCTTTTGATTAGGTGAGCGTGTCCGTGGTTGCAATGGTGGTCTGTTTTCACCCAAATTGCACTCTGGATAACGTTGTTTGCTTAAAGATGTTAATTGAAGGTCACTTCCAAATTTGGGTGAAAGAAAGACTGCGAGAGAATTCCCAAAGATCAAAGGGTTCTGTTTATCTTGTTACATTGTCTTTGAAAACAATCTGGTTGTGTACAGTATCCGTTTCTGAAACTATGTCCAGTGTTAAATATAACATGGACTCTTGCCAGGGAGTGGCTGAAATTAGAGAAGATTAATTGCACATGTGGGTGTAGAAAATTGCAAGGGTGTTCTCCTACCCTGACAGGAAAACCTTTGACTTTGTGAAACAGCATGTCTGGTTGAAGAATACTCATAAAGTAGCAGGATAGTATTTTTCAAAAGTAATATATGGAATATTTTGTTTTAGGACGAAGAAGAATGCTAGGTTACCATGCAGATGTCTGAAAAATTCTAACCTTTATGGTCCTGTGGAATTCAAGGATTTCCTGGATTTTTTTCTAGTAGACACAGGGAGTTTGTACCCAGTAATATTTTTACAAGGCAGGGCACCTGATGTTCACCAGTCCCTTATACTCAATGCAGCCCCCTGCTTCACCAAGTTTCTCTTGAAGGTTGGGTGACTCTCTGTGGAACACTATGGGATATTTCATGGAGGGCTGCAATTGACAAGGGGGCATTCATGGAAATCGGGTGCCCCTCCTTCAGCTAGCGGAAAGCCACCATTGGGTATGGCCCGGAGATCTCAGCAGAGGCAGAATAGACTGGCTCCATTACATTTTGTATAGGCTGTCATTAACCTTTGACACATGACTCTTGATAGTTGCCTGGGAGTTGAGGCTATGGTGCACCCAGGTGGCTGAAGATTCCTTCATTATTCAGGCCTCAGGCACTTTTCTTTTTCTGGCAGAAGTGACACAGGTACAAGTCAGGTTTGGATCCTGAGCTGTTTAGGACTTTGTATGTTGGAGACTACACCTTAATTGTTCACTAACTGAGGTCACTATTGGCAGCACTAACTACAGTGGTGCCCCGCAAGACGAATGCCTCGCAAGACGAAAAACTCGCTAGACGAAAGGGTTTTGCGTTTTTTGAGTCGTTCCGCAAGACGAATTTCCCTATGGGCTTGCTTCGCACGACGAAACGTCTTGCGAGTTCTTGCGAGTTTGTTTCCTTTTTCTTAAAGCCGCTAAGCCGTTAATAGCCGCTAAGCCGCTAATAGCCGCTAAGCCGCTAATAGCCATGCTTCGCAAGACGAAAAAACCGCAAGACGAAGAGACTCGCGGAACGGATTAATTTCGTCTTGCGAGGCACCACTGTACAGCAGAATACCCTCTAAGGCATAAAATGTTGCGCTTGGTAGATGAAGCAATGCTCACCACGTTAAAACAGCGTCATAGCTTCCTGATTTCGGGGAATATTTTTCATTAGGTGTTGTCTTCTTAGGTATCCTCCTGTGTAGTTAGTGGGCAGTGATATCCCACCTCATCTGCTGTTAATTTTATCTTCTGAAACTTCTCTTTTAAAGTGAATCGATGAAGGTTTGGTCTTTCAGTTGGCTAACAATCACAGTAGCCGAATAAAGCCTTCATTGCTAAGAGTCTCTGTGCCCGTGAATATCAGTAAGGTAAAGGTAAAGGGACCCCTGACCATTAAGTCCAGTCGTGACCGACTCTGGGGTTGCGGCGCTCATCTCGCTTTATTGGCCGAAGGAGCTGGCATACAGCTTCAGGGTCATGTGGCCAGCATGACTAAGCCGCTTAAGGCGAACCAGAGCAGCGCACGGAAACGCTGTTTATCTACTTGCACTTTGATGTGGTTTCGAACTGCTAGGTTGGCAGGAGCAGGGACTAAGCAACGGGAACTCACTCCGTGGCGCGGATTCGAACCGCCGACCTTCTGATCAGCAAGTCCTAGGCTCTGTGGTAGATAGAGGTAATTTCGGGGGGTGGGTGGGTTGCCTTTGTGTTCTACTTATGAGCTTCATAGATGCACCAGGCTGGCCAATGGGGGAATTGGAACACTAGACTAGATGAAATCTTAGCACAATCCACTAGGTGTTCTTTTTGTGTTCTCTTCATTTTTATTTTATTTTTCAAAACTTGAGAAAGGTCTGAGTTTGTCTTTAGTCATTCAAAAAATAAATACAAAACGTTGAGGAGCTGGCACTGTGATTTGGAGCTGTTTGATTTATTGATGTTAATTACGATCGTTTCTAGGCTACCATAAAACAGAGCCAAGATATCCTTGGTATACATGGACTTCCTTGGTGAATCTGGAGTGTAGCAGCTGGATTACATCTGTTTCGGTATTTCCTAGGGTGCCTGCTTCCCTTTTTTGCATAGGTTTCTTCTGGCAAGTAGAAGAAACCCTGTTTCCTGTTAAGGATATACAGCACAGATGCAAACATGGATTGCATGCTGTGAAATATATTTTTGAGTGCTATTAAGTGAGAATTTTAGTAAAACCATGCCATACTGATACCATATGCCATATTTTAACTTATACGAAAGCATCATATAGACCAGTGGTTCTCAATTAGCTAAGAACTGCGGACCCCCTGTTTTTCAGAAGCCAAGCCACTTTTGAAAATTCCATTTCCCATGGTTTTTGTTATGTGAATGGTGCCACAGGCTGCCTGGATGAATTACGCAGACCCCCCCCCCCCAATTGGGAACCACTGAAATAGACAACAGACTGAATCAGTAAGGTTGTTTTTCATATGGAAACAACTTTCCCATACCCAGATCACCATTTGGTTCCGGAAGCAAAAGGGGAAGGTGGGAATCGACATTTATAATCTGAAATCTGTTCTACAAAACACCAGCAGAAAGTATCAGCTGATACGAATTGTCAACATCCCAGCTATATGGTTCTGACTTCATCCATTTATTCAAATATTATGCAAGTTTTTCAAAGGAAGGCCTTGGAAGGAGCAGCAACAAAGAAGGTCCATCCCTGTCTAAAATCTAATGTCCTGAATCCTAAATACATGTGCTTGAAATCTGAGAATTGCTTCAAGGTACAAGTACTTAGATTTTGCTTCATGGTTTAACAAATGGGAAGTGACTTTAAAAGGGGGGGGGGCAAAGTATAGAAACCGAATCAGTTCCTGCTTAGTCCTGTCACTTATGTGCTGTTTCCTATTTATTTACATGATCCAGATTTCATTCATTCATTCATTTGCAGATTTTTCATTCATTTTAAATCTGCTCTTCAACTGAGAAAGGCTCCTGGAGTGGCATATGAATATCCATAATAGTACAGCCCCTGAGGTTTACGATCTGAAATACATGGCACAGAGGTTAAAGGGATTGGGAGGAGCAAGGAAAAAAGAGCAAACTTGGGCACTGGATCTTCGTTACAAAATTCTTACAATGACCGACTGGAATGGCAACAGTTCCAGGAAGGAAGGAATGCAAATTTGCTGTCCCTCAACAGAGCTGATAGCTGCTTCCCTTCTCACCCTCGTCTTAACCAGCTTACCTCCCCTCTCCCTTTCCTTACTGGCTAAGGGTACAATCCAGCGTCTTTGTGCACTGGGCTGAGAGGGGCTTATGTTGGCCAGAGGTGTCTCCCCACCCAGCCCTGTCAGCCACCATTTATTGAGTCATACCAGCTGAAGATGCAGGCAGAACTGCCGCTGGGAGGGTACCCCCCCCATGGTGGCAGCCAGTGGAAAGCTCCAAAATGGGGTACTCCAGGGGCAGGGAGGGGCTGAGCCAGCCGTGCTACTGTCATGTGATAACAGACACACCAGTCAGCATGTGTGGCAGGGCTAAGGGTGTGTTCGTGGCCCAGCAGCTCCATTAATTCCTGCTGAGCAGCAGAGTTTAGGGTTTGGATTGGCTCTAAACTCCTAATTGCCTTGGGTGTCTGTGGTTTTCCTAGCTAAACCTTACTTCGAAAGCTTGGACCAATGTAGTATTTGTTTCCCTTTCCCCAGAGCCTGCCTTTACCATTCTGTATTGTCTCTATTCCCCAGTTTGTGTGTGTGTCATAGCTGTCAACTGTTCCCATTTTTAAAGGGAAATTCCCTTATTCTGAATAGGTTTCCTTGCAAGAAAAGGGGAAAGTTGACAGCTATGGTGTTTGTGTGTGTGTGTGTGTGTGTGTGTGTGTGAGAGAGAGAGAGAGAGAGAGAGAGAGAGAGAGAGAGAGATGCTCTGCAATGAATAAAAAGCTGAAGGCAATAATGGACAGGACCAGTGCCATTGGAGTTTTATGTAATGATGCTTAACTGATGTTAGGTATCAGCTGATACCTGGAAGCTTTATGTCTCTCATTTATAAATCTGCTTGTGAAGGATGGCTCTGTGTATCCAAGTGTTCTTTGTAATGCAGCTGGTGATGTTGACTGGCCTGCAGCAAACTTATCCCCTCTTCTTTTCTCCTCCAGCCAATCCCCTGGTGCCTCCATTAGACACAAATGACATCTATCCATGCCTTGTATCTGTAACTGTAATGCAGGCTCTTCCTGAAATGAATATGCTTGTCATTAACTGTAGTGCTGAGGGGAATAGTTGCTGCTTTTTACATTCTTCCACGTGATGACCTGTGGCTCTTTCAAGGCTTCCACAGCACCAACGCCCAGTTCTATTTAAAACAAAGGCTTGCCAGAGGGTTTAAATGTGCTGAATGTTCTGTCTGGGACGACATTGGGTGGGGTAGAGGGAATACTGGTACTTCTATAGGTCTGTGCTGAAGCAGCTCTAGGCTTCTTTTGTTATATAGCCATCCTGTGTGTTGAAAGCCCTGTCTCCTGCCAAAGGTTCCTTTTGTTCCTAAAACTTTTACCACATACTGCCCATATTTTTATCCATACCCGCAGGGATTTCCTCTTACTTTTTTAAAAGCATGTTTTTGTGCTTACGATTTTTATTCTCGTGCTTCTATTATGACTGACTGGAACAGCGAAGGTCTGCACCCTTCCTTGTAAAGGTACTTGCTACCTTCGCCCCTCTGCCTTTTGAGGCAACTCCCAAGCTCCTCCAGAGGTTAAATCTGTGACTCAATGATCTGCATGTTGCTGCTTATAGTCTTCTGCTTGATGTTTTCTGAAATGATAGGGGTTTCTCTCTTGCAAGGAAATTAAACACAGCGTTCTGAGGGAGCACATGCAGTTTCCTGGCTTGGGTAAACGGCCACATTCAGACAAGAAAACGGTAGACATGGTTTTCCTAAGAGCGGCAAAACACAGTGCGTAGTCAAACTTAATGCATCTTGGAAATACAAATTCCAGTGCCTTGTAAAATATGCTACATGAAGGCTGATGTTCTTAGAAACCTCAATTCAAGGCGTTGTTTGCACAGCCCTGCCTTCGGTTGTCTTCATTTTTGGTGTGTCCATGAGTCAAGTGACTCCACTGCTGTCAAAGATGTATTTCCTGCAGAAATGTATCTAAAGAATTATATATATATATATATATATATATATATATATATATATATATATTTCATAAAGCACATGACAAAATAGGTTTCATGTGGGCTGTATCTTTCCCATATTACATGGTGGCTGCAATTGCAGGAAGAGATAGTGTCAGCTTTAGATTCTGGGCCTGTGGTAAATCCAACCTGACCATGTCCTTTTGGTTGTGAGTAGTTGCTACAATGTTGGAATGTCAAACTTGCCACCTCTCTAAGCATTGACTGACAGCCCCATACAGCACGTTTTTAAAAGGTTAGTGATATCAGGGATGGTGATCAAGATTCTTTACCCAAACCCTTTGTTCTCATGACTGAAGAAAAAACTTGAAAAGGTGGGATCAGATCTGAAAAGTGAAACATTAAGAATCTCTTTTTATGTCTTTCTGTATTAAGGATTTATGTTCTTGCCCTCCTGTTTTGCATAGAAAGCTTTTAAGCGACTGTATATTGACTGCTAGAATCCCATCAATATACTGGGAATCGTCAAGTCAAAGACAGACTTCTCAAACAGCTGAAAGTGTTTAAGAGGGGATCCAGTATTTATAGTTGTTTTTGTTTGTATAATTGAAGAATGCTTAATTTTTCTTTAGAGTTTTGATCTAAACTGCTACTGAATGTTAAAGGAGTGTTGATGTTTTTGGGTCCTGTAAGAGTTTTGCGTGAGTAGTTAGGGAGGTAGAGTTGATAATGGAATGTAACGTGAGTTTCTTTTCCTTCACAGATCTCTGTGCACTTTGGTATGTAAATGGACATACTCTTCGGAGAAAGGCTGGGATGATAGTTTTTGGAAGCTGATTGAATTGGAAGATTTGGTGGCAAATAACTATGCAAAAATAGGTAAATGTATATTACCTACTTTTTAACATTTTTAAAAAAGACTTCATCTAATTAGGTAATAGCCCAGTTCAGACACAGTGGGAAACAGTGGTTTCCTGTTAGGAGAGCATGCTGTGGTAAGCCGTGCATTTGTGCAGTTCTCCGTCTACTGAATGAGGAAAGGACTTTGAAACTTAACCAAACCTTGATCTTGGTTTGTTTTAACAAGCCACAGTTCCCTTAGGCCTGAAATAACAAGGAACTGTGACTACTTAAAAACACAACTTTCAATGTCTTCTCGTATGTAAAGCAAGGGGAAGCACTTGAGCCTGATTCTCGCTGCTCTGTGTTTGCATGCATGATTTCCCATTATATGTTTTGGCAATATTATATCTATCAGAGGACTGCTTTAAAAGTGAGCAATTTTGGGTGCACCATGACAATTTGTCCTTAATTATGCACAACACTAATTTTCAAAAGTAGGTGGTTTAGGTTTCCCTGGGGAAATGTGGGCAGATGTTGGGTGAGAGAGTCTTCCTGAAACTTATTGCTTGCCATCAAAATGCCCCTCTCCTAATCTAGCCACAGGTGAAAAGGGGAGCATTCTGGCATTATGATGTTTTCCTTAGGAGGGCTGCTCCAGAACCAAGACTCTTTCACTCTTGGGCTTGTGCATAGTTAGTTCTCTCTTAATAGCGGGGGAAAAACAAAAGCCAGCCTTCATAATTCGTATCATTTACATTAAACTCCCCATAGTACTCCTTCTACTGGCAACATTCATTTATCATATATCCATGTGTGTCTGTGTATAGGTTTGTGTGTGTGTGTGTATCTTTGCTGCCTAAGGACACTTGATTGGATACAAGGCAGATCTTTAGACCAGCGGCAAGGAATATGCAAACATCATTATTTTGCTTTAGTTTGTTATACCCCTGCATGTGCAACGCTGCTAATCAACAGAATCAGCAAGCTTAAAACAATGTGCTAAACTCAACTCTTGGCTTGTCCCACACTCCTTTCACCAGCTTGTTACACTATCTTTAAGTTGCTTTGAATTTTCCTGAAGCCTATGTATAATTAGAATTTTAGACTTGCTAATTGCAAGATTCTTATAGCAGATTTCCATTAAAAGACCGTAATGTTCATTTACTAGAAATTTTCCAGGATAGCATTATTCAACTTTCCTTGTTCAGTTAATGGACTTTTAATGGCTGTCCTAAGCAGGCATGCCATTAATGAGAACATTAGTGTAAAAAAGAACCCCAAACCCCTCATCCCTCAAAGTTAATTACCTGATTCTCCACACACACACACACACCGCCACTTAGAGAACAAGTTTCTATAACAGTTTAATGCAGCAGCACTAAATGGAAATAATTTGATATCAGTAATGAAATCCATAAAGTTTCAAAAGAGACGCATTAGGTGTCGAAAAATTACTTTTTACAACTGCAGGTAAAAAAGGCCCTCCTGTATGATTGTCAGGGACTGGCTGGTCAATGAGGAGTGGTGGGAGATTCCAGCTGGAGAACCCTATAGGGAAGCCTCAGAAGAGGAAGGCTCTGAGCTGGGGGAGTGGTGGTGGGACAAGGAAGACAGATCAGAGGAGGAATGGGGGGGGGGGGATGCTGGACAAGCAACAGGGTTGAGAGAGAGAGAGAGAGAGAGAGAACACTGCAGATGTAGAACAGACAGCTGAGAAGGAGGTGGTGGCATAGGCTGTGACAGATTCACAGGAGCCCGCAAGTCCTACTGTCTTTAGCTCTTCTTCACCTTTGTCTCTGAGAACCCGGAGGGTTCTGCATGTTACAAAGCAAAGAGCACAGAGAGCTCAGAGGGCCCCTCCCTGGTGTAGCTTAAGAGTGCTAGGAAGATAACTGGATTTAGAGGAGGCTGAGGAGGAAGTGGGAGACTCAGATTGTCTTTACTGGGGCCAGTCGTACCCTAGGTTTCTCTGTGTGTATTCTGTTTCCTTGAATAAAGAATTACATTTTCTATTTGTCTCTGACGCTCTGTAGTACAATATCCTCTGGCAGCAAATCCTGCCCTCTTCTGTATGCGATGTGTCCCTAAGAGACCAGTTTAGCTTCTACTGCATTCTTTGTGGGATGTGCAGAACAAACCTTGATGGCTCAACCTTGCTTGCTTCCAAAAGTGACAGGACGCCATCCTTGGCTGTAGTTAGCAGTTGCGGGGCAGGACTTAGGGTGGATCCAGGGGCGGAGGAAGCGGGGTGCGGTGGGTGTGGGTTGCCCCGAGTGCCACCACTGAGGGGGGTGGCAAAACGCCAGGCGACACTAACTGTGGGGCCTGCAGTGCGCCCGAGCCACACGTCTCTCCTGGAAGAGACATGGTGGCTTGGAAGTGTGCAGGCTCCCTGCTGCCCAAACGCTCCACCTGCTGCCTCTCCCCTAGCTGTAGGGCGGCTGAGTGGGAGGAGGCAGGCAGACTCCGGAGGTCCCATGGTGCACCCCGCCCCGCCCCTGGCTCCCAAGTGGCTTCCTCCGTTGCTGGATGGATCTCATAGACCCATTGGTAGTCTTCTCCCCCAATGCTATAAACAAGTCCTGTTCTTGTTTTTCCCACCCAGCCCTGGCCTGAAGTGGCAGGTGGCGGCGATGACTACTCCTGCTTCCATGCAGGTGGTGGGCAGAGCCTAGAGCAGGAATGAGGGGGCAAGGATTCCTTTCTGACAACCTTGCAAGCTCTGAACCTAATCCATTGTTTTTCCTGTAGCAGAGTATAAGCAGAGTCTCCTAAACCTTTAGAGTTTTTGAGATTTTCTTTTTGCTTTAATGCAGCCTTGGTAGCTATTACCAGATGCACCTTTTAGAATCCCCTCCCCCACCTCCCACCCCCCACACTAAAAGAGTATAAGCAGTAAATAAATGTTTTAACAGAAATTTGAGCACCCTAATGGCTGACGAGCCCCACGAAGAGAAATTTTTAACATAAATTATTTACGAAGTGCAAGCTAAGGATTGAATACAATATTTATATAGTGCGCTTCAAGGACAGAGAAAAGCTCCCCCCCATTCCCCCCCCCCCAGACAACTAAATGTGCATGTTGCCAACGAGAGCAAATTCTCTTTAAAAACCTGACAGTTCAATACAGGGAAATTAGGATGAGAAAAATGAAAAACCAGCAATAATAGGACACCAGCTTGAAAACCACCCTTTTATACATTCGGGGGGGGGGGGGTCATTTCTTGCTGCTGCTTAAATTGCAAACACACACACACACACACACACACACACACACACACGTACATAAATTCCAGGACGCTTTGTTCAGTTCTTGTTTTGTTTTTGGATTTGCTTTGTCAACCATAACTCGCCTCACAACATATATATATATATTTAGCAGATTAAATGTAATAAGTTACATCCAGTCTGGCATCCTGTTCTCACAGTGGCCAACCAGGCACCCTCAGGAATCCTGCAAACTGAACCCGAGTGCAATGACACCCTCCCCACCTCTGATTCCCAGAAACTGGTAGTCGAGGTAGAACATAACCATCGTGGCAGGTAGCCATTGATAGCCTTATTCTCTGTGATTTTGTCTAATCTCCTTTTAAAGCTATATGTTAAGGGTATAAAATTAAGTTTTGAATTGCTATGAACTTTATAGATTAAATCCATGTGTTTTCGTAGTAGAAAAAGGTGGGTAATGAAAGGGGAAATTCTCACAAAAAAGCGGACACTAGCATTCATGTTTTCTGATCATGAAGCCTGTACTGTTATGACATTATATAACCTATATTAATATTAACTGATCCAATTGCTTCCACACGAGATGTGCTTTGCTGTGCTTTTCCATCATTACCTGAAAAGGAAAGGTTGACACTAATTAAATTATGTCATTGTGTGAGCAGAACAACTTCCATTCCCCAAAACAGAATTTCACCCTCTTTCTCTCCACACCCCTAAATTTGCTCCAGAGGGTGGGGTCGGGGAACTCCCAGAACAGATTTGATATGGTGCACAGGAAGCAAAAGGGAGGCAAAGTTTTGATGCACAAGCAGAAATCCATCTGCTTACACAATTACTTCTCTGGGTACCATAAGTCAGCAAAGTCTTGTCTACCACCTCCCTACAGGAACAGGAACTGACAGTGAGACAATTAAAAAAAACTTACTCATTGGTAATCCACCAGCTATGATAAACAGAAAGCAATAAAATGGGCAGGACTGTTTACTTTTATTTAAAGGTACTGGCTTTAGGGAGGCACAGGGACCAAGGGTGGAATAGGCAGAGGCGCAGGCAAACAAGCAGTGGCATCTCACAGCCAGGCAGGGGAGGGAGAGTAATTTGGAAGGAGAATGTATGTTATGGATGATTTAAGGTAATACTAACTGTACAGTACATGATTTTCCCCTTAAGCACTGACTTTGGAACACAATCCGCACAAAAGATTTGCTGCAAATCAAGGTGGGGGGACAGATAAGGACGCTACAGAAAACATAGACTGCAACAATTTTACATTGTCGTTGTCTGGATTCTTCATAAAGAGTAAGCAAACAAGATTGCCAATTCCAGAGAAAATGGCTAGTGGCGAAGCAACATCTGTTAAATTTTCATGAACTATAGATCTTTGAGGTGCTGAAGGCTGCAATCTGTTTTTTAAATGGCCTGATAAATTTTCGTCCTCATTCTCATACTTAAGGGGCTACTTAAGGGACCAAATAATGATTTTTCACTGAATAGCAAGGCTTTATGCATTGCCTGGTCCTTCCCCCACCACTCCCAAAGCAATGTGCATTTTCCCCAAAGTAGAAAATGTTGTAGATATGATATAGCTATTTCTGGGGTTGTCAGTACCTTATATTTTAAAAGGTAACACAAAGACTCCTTTATGAATATATTCCCACTAAATCTGTGATGAAACTATATACTTTCAGGCTTCACTTGGAATTCAAAACAAATCTCCGCAAGTCTCAAAAACAAACATTTGTGTGTGTGGGGAAATACCACTTCTAAATAATCCCTGGGCCTTGTCACCTATTGCTGAGGGAGAAATCTAATCTGAGTCTTGTATTCTCTCATGCTCCTTTCTCCTTCCACCCCAAAAGGGAAAAAATAAGAAGTGAAGGGTTTATACGATATTGGCTCATTTGAATGTAGTCCCTCCCTAACCAGCTGTGCTTTGAAAGAATAGTGGAGAGAGAAGTTTGGTTTCCTGTTTGTGATCCTGTATTTCTGCATGGTGGACTCCCGCTCCTGGCTATATTTTAATGGAAACAACAGATTTGTATGTGAAAGAGTCCTTAGCAGTTGGAGGGGGGATTCATAAAACAAAGTGCCTTTATGAAAAAAATTGTGGCTCTCAAGTGAGTGTTCCTTTCAAGTATGCTTTATTTAAAGGCCTGACTCATATGGAGTGTATTTCTTTGGGCCCTTATGGGATGAACATTGCAAGCAATGCTTTAAAAATGCTGGCGTTGGTTTGGCTTCCTGTAATTTTGCCCCCACGTGAATTTCATGATGGCACAATAGTGCCATTGCCATCTTGCTAAGAAGCATCCTATGGTATCTCCAGTCTGTGTAGGTGGTTTGTCAACTACTGTTTCGGAACACATTTATTATTACATATTCCCCTTGCAAGCATGGTTATGATCTTATGATCTGCTCTGTAGCATTATAACAATGAGTGGTGTTCTAAAGCTAAAATTATGCCTATTTAAACTTTCCCTTCCTGTTTAGAATGAAGTGCTAGGGCACTTTTTCAAAATCCATGCCAGTTCTCATTTTTAGTAACTGTCAAAGATGAATTGTTTCAGTGTACATGCTGCCTCTAAGCATTATGCACAATCCATTGTATATTATGTCCCACAAATGCTTTTGCAGGATTTAGCTAAATGTCTTTTAAGTGTAGCAGGAATAATCATTCTGCAGTAGAAGTGTTATACCAGTTTCTTATTACCTTTCCTGGGCATTGAGGTGAGCTGAATTTAAGTAACATATAACAACATCTTCCTATTTACTTTCTTAAACCCTACAATGCACTAAAGCTACTTGTGGCTGGGACACACATTCCCTTAAGACACTTAGAAGGACACTTGTAACGTGAATGTTATTGGTACACAATTATATTAGAGCATGCTCCATTACCAGTAAAGATTATGTCCGTCAGGCATGCACATGTATAAAAGTATAGAACTCAATTCAAAGCTGCATGCAGAAAAACATGGTAAAGTCCTGGCTTGTTTCCTTGTTTTTTTGCAGGTATGGGATGCGTTACTTCACAACTTCCCCTTGCTCCGCTGACACATTCCTCAGGCTTATAACTTGTTTCGAACCTTCTTCACAAGGTTCTATAGTGAAACTGCATATAACCCATTTTTGGATATTTGCATATATAAATGTATGCACACATACTGCCTGCATCCCATGTGGCTGCTCATGTTTAAGGAGGGTGGAATGTACACACCCTTTTAACCCTCCGTTTGCATAGACTCTTTGGCCTGAAAGTGTGTGCATTGTCCCTAACTTTCCAATTACAGGATTCCCTGGGTATTCAAAATCTTCCCTTAGCTTTAGCCTCAGAGTTTACTGGGTTGACGAATAGTCCTAACTTAGTAGGAACCTAGCACAAAAATACGACTTTGGCATAGTATGCAACATACATTTCCAGTCAGTTTAGTTGCCAAAATTCAATGGTGGTTACACTAGAATGCATTTACTTCTTTAAAGCCCCCCGCCCCCTGCACACATGTCACATGAGTTAAGAAAGAGGAGTCCTTTCCTCTTCATCCCCTTTTTGTATTTTCCACCTCCTCTCCATCTTTGAAATGTGGCAAATTGCAGTTTCACATAAAACACAACTGGTTCTGTATGACAGGTTAAAAGCAGCTTTTGAATGACTGAATGTGTCATAGCTGAGTCAGCTGTACTGCCTTGCTCGGTTTTCCCTTTGTTATTTTTTTTTAAGGGCCAACGAGCACTAAAACTTCCAGTTCCATTCAATATTAGTATGACTTTGGACCTTGTGATTAAGTTACTCAGGTTGACTAAAGATGTATTGTGTTACGTCTGGTAAATAGCCGGTTGCCGTGACAACTGCCTGGAAAGGTGGTGGGTCATTGGTACCACATAACTTTCTTTAAACCAAATATTAGCAAATTCCGGAACTAGTCTTTAGGATAAAAAGGAAGGAAAAGTTTCAGACAGCTTTTTCCTTTGGTAAACTTGTTTCTCGCTCAGGGGGGCAGAGGGGGGCATGGAGTTCTCTTCTAAAAATCCCAACCAGACGCCTGTGGGAAATTAGGATTAGAGCACAAGAGCACTCTTCGCTCCTGTTCCTAGCAAATGGTGTTGCTGTTGTGAGAGTGGAGCAGACTTCTCTTTCTTCTCCTCCCCACTGCACACTCTGAGAATCTGCTCCAGATGGTTGGGGGAACAGATTTTGGGGGCCAACAGGAGGCCGCAGGGGGAAGGAACATAAGAAGCTGGCTTACAGTGAGTCAATCCATCGGTTCACAGAGAACTCAAGAGAATACTTTCAGGTATACAGTGGTACCTCTGGTTACGTACTTAATTCGTTCCGGAGGTCCATTCTTAACCTGAAACTGTTTTTAACCTGAAGCACCACTTTAGCTAATGGGGCCTCCTGCTGCCACTACGCGATTTCTGTTCTCATCCTGAAGCAAAGTTCTTAACCCGAGGTACTATTTCTGAGTTAGCGGAGTCTGTAACCTGAAGCGTGTGTAACCCGAGGTACCACTGTACATGAGACTAGCTTTAAAGAGTACAGAATATTAAGCTGATTTCTTAGAAAGAATTGTAGTAGCTGCTTTTTACCCAGCCATTGAATACTATTGAAACCTCAGTAACAGTCCTTTCGAAAACCACATGAGTGTAGCTTTGCAAATATAGCATCCATGTTTATCTTATTCCTGGATAAATGCAATTGTACTGTTGATACAAGGGGTTACATTGTTATGATAAACGTTACACAACATGTGCGTGTTTTAAAATTAAAAAGCAATATTATTGGTGCTTGGTAAATAGAATGAAGGGCATATCAGGTCAGGGAGAAGAGGGCAAAGGATCACTTTCAAGCACATAAAAAGTAGCATTTGCTTCCCAACAGATTGAACATAAAACAAGACTTGCTGGGTCAAACCAAAGCACCCAGCACCCTGTTTTTTACACTGACCAACCAGCTATGTTTGGCAAGCAGAATCTGAGCTCTGCCCACTTGTGATTACCAACAACTGGCATCCAGAGACTAGGGCTGGGCAATACATTGATATATCGTCCAAAACCGGTTTAAAGTTCACATCATGATAATTGTTTCATAATATTTGAGCTGGCAATATATTGTGAATCACAATGTGTATAAGGGCTAGGCGATATCTGGTTTTCAGCATCGCAATAACTAACCAGCTAAACATTGCGATAACTCACTAGCTAAGCATTGCAATCTACCACAATGTCTGAAATACTGATGGAACAATACAGAGGCGGACAGGACAATGTCCTGACAACTGCTACTACTTAGGAGACTAAAACAGATAAATGACAATATTATAATAATCTTTACTGCCGTCCAACAACCCATAACATGGATTCAGAATAAAATACAGATTCGTACAGACACCGCCCCGCCCCCCGGGAAGGGAGACTGAAGCATTATTTGTTTAGTCATGGGTATGTTGATCTTTGATTCGTATGACTACTTAAAGAAACTTTGCCATGGCCACAGTGATATCATTGGACTTGTCATCCAGAATATATTTGATATAGTAGGCTTCAGATTGACCCAGCTGATTTGCCAATAGTAGTTTAATCCATAGTTCCCTAGCTTGATCATATTGTCTGCAATGCATTAAAATATGCCTTGTGCCGTCAGTGTCCTGAGAGCATACACAGGTCCTATTTTGATAAGGGATACCTCTCAGTCTGCCTAAATGACAATATTATCAATCACCACACACTCAGTTTCATCAGCAGGCAAGCCAAAATGAATCCCAACAGGACTTTTGGTTTGGGGCTTGGCTACCAAATGGTTGTATTCAGGACAATCCAAACTAAGGCAATGAGTCATAGTGAATACAGATAACCTGCCAGATTGTCATCAGGCCTACTAGAAGGCAGAAGCAGCAGTGGCAGAATCAGCTTGCCATGACTGCGGTATGTGTTGGCAGTAGTGGCAACAACCTGCAAGGCCTTACGGTTGCGGCACAGTGAGTGGTGGCCTGCGAGTCCTTGTGATGGCGATGGGAAGGGGCAGCAGTAGCGGTGGCAGCCTGCGAGGCCTCACAACTGCGGCACAAACAGTGGCGACCTGTGAGGCCTGGTGGCAGTGATAGAGAGTGATGGCAGTAGCAGCAATGGCCTGCAAGGACTCACGGCAGTAATGGGATGCAGCAGCAGTAGCAGCCTGTGAGGACTCACAGCAGTGACAGGAGGCAGCAGCAGTAGCAGCGGCTTGCAATACCTTGCGGTGGTGACAGGGAGTGGCGGCAGTGGCGGCACCCTGCAAGGCCTCACAGTGGCAACAGGAGGTGGCGGCAGTAACGGTGGCATGCATTTGGCTTGCTTGCTGATGAAAGTGACCATGAGGTGATTGTTAATATCATCATCAGTTTTAGACCCTTAAGTAGCAGCAGTTTCCAGGACATTGTCCCGTTCATTTCTGTGTAGTTCTTTCCTTATTTCTGATATCGTTATATATCAATATATCGTGATGTTTAGCTAGTGATATATCGCGATGTTGAAAACCAGTTATTGCTTAGTCCTGCCAGAGACACATTGCTTCATATACCAGACATAATGCATAGCTATATCATGACTAGTAGCCATCCAGGTTGGCGGCCGTCACAATGAGACTAGTGAATTTTATTTTGTTTTTCTCCTTTTGTTTTCTTAGGAAATGAAGTTCTCGCTCCAGGAGCTCCAGTTGGAAATGGTCTGACGTCAGAGGCTGCTGAAGCCCTTGGCCTTGCTAAGGGGACTGCAGTAGGCACGTCTCTCATTGATGCACATGCTGGAGGAATAGGTATTCTCTAAAAGGGTAGCTGTTTTTTCTCTGTTCCACTTCCATATTATAAGCAGAGGCTTGCGCTGCAAAGGCTACATTCCACTTGCATTTTCAGTATTGGTTGCCAGGTTGGTATAATCAAGTAAGGAAGCCTTATAGCACGGGAGCCTTTAAAGGGAGCTATTATGAGGAATATGACAGTATGTATAAAACTGTTCTGGTATGTTACCCTGGACAACACGGCTAATCTGCTCGGGATGTGGGGGAATAGAGAATCCTGGCTGCATGCAGGAGACTGGATTAAAGAGTTTTTGAGAGCAATTGCTGTCCTACAAGTCTCTGATCGTGGGATCTTGCTTGGTGCATCCCAACAATTTCCACCTTCTGTTAGCTTGAAATACATTGGTAGCCTTTAGATTTGGGGAAAGGCAAGGCTGCAAACCTTCTCCTGGTTATGATCTTGAAGTCTGAACGAAATAGCGGAATTTAAAACAAAACAAAAATCCTTACATGTTGACTTGTCCTTTGCTTTGTCAGCCTCTTCTCTTTGACATGCTTTATGTGTCAAGTGTGGAAACACAGCTCCTTTTATCCGTTTGCCTCCTTTTATCCGTCAGCACAACTTACAGGCCTTGCTTCATGAGTGGTAGCATGGAAATTTATATGTGGAAGGTGAAGAGTGTTAGACATTGGGTACGCTAAGCAGTGTTACAGAGGATTCTGTTATGTTCTGTGATTTGGAGCAGACCTTCCCATTTTGCACATCTGCCTGACCTACATGTGGCTCACAATGTAGATCACTCCAGTGTGTGGAAGGGAGGGAAGGCAACTTGTACAACACACACTTTTCCAGCTGAATGTGTTGGGGGGGGGGTATTTCCTTCAGAAATTCGGAATGGAGCTGCCCCTCTCTTCAAGATAAGAAATTCCCAAGTAAAAACCAGTATCACATTTTAATAGCTGGGACGTAACCACAAGAGAACAACTGTACCAAAGCTCTCCCAAACATACATTCCAAAAACAGAGTGTACTACTTTTAACAAACTAATATCAGTTAGAAGGATTAATAAGAGCCTGTGTTCTTGGCAACCCCAGCCAAACGTGGCCTCAGCAAAGGGCAGGGTATTTGTTTTGCACTACTGCAAGTTTATGTGAAGTTGATCTGAATGCAAACTCAGGGATATACAGAGAAACCACAGTGGAAGAGGCCGGAGCATATGAGGCCACTTGATTTTAAATGCCAGATATGAACTTAGGTTTTGAATGCTAAGCCCCAAGGGATGAAAATATTTGCCCACAGTAGACTCAAGAGATTTGATACTCTCTCCATAATAGACACATTAAATATTTTAATGTGCATTTCATTAGTAATCCGATGTGATTCCCTTTTCAAACTCTGCCTGTTTTGGTATGGAAGGCATGTGTGTGTACGTGTGTTTATTTTAGAGACGGAAGATGCCATGCCAGAGTTTAGGGCTACTAAAAATCTTCCCAGCTGTTTTCCTTTTCACATGTTAATTTTGACATTTGGTTAACCCTAGGAGAGGCCACTGCCTGTCAAGGTGGACAGTACTGAGCCAGATGGACTAATGCTCTGACCCACTCTTAAGGCTGCTTCCTAGGTTCCTGCACCTGCAAAATGCAGGGGAAATGGCATGAGGACCAAACTTGACATGATGTGGGACACGTAAATAGCAATGAAATTAGTGTTTGCTTTTTTGGGGGGGGGGGGAGACGACAAGAATAGGGGTGGGGTGATTATTGTCACCACAGCAGTACATGAAGAGGGAAGGCTTCATTCTTTCCTTCCATCATGCCTCTCCATCAGAAAATATTGTATCTCACACTCCCTACTTTGAACCCTTGAAGGGAAGCTTACACAGTTGCATCTCTTCCAGGATACGTATGTGTGTGGAACAGAAAGGGTTAAACCTTCCCTCCCACCATGCTGCACTCCTAACAAAATTAGGGAACCAAAAAAGGAGAGGAAAGGCATTGAATAGAGAGGAACATAGGAAGGAAGTTGCCTTATACTAAGTCAGACCATTGATCCACCCAGTTCATTACTGTCTATAAGGTAAGGTAAAGGTAAAGGACCCCTGGACGGTTAAGTCCAGTCAAAGGCGGCTATGGGGTTACAGTGTTCACCTCACTTTTCAGGCCGATGGAGCTGGTGTTTGTCCGTAGAGAGCTTTCCAGGTCGTGACGGAAGCCAGAGCGGTACCTATTTATCTACTTGCGCTGGTGTGCTTTCGAACTGCTAAGTTGGCAGGAGCTGGGACAGAGCAGCAGAAGCTCACTCTGTTGCATGGATTCGAACCGACAACCTTCCAATAGGCAAACCCAAGAGGCTCAGTGGTTTAGACCACAGCGCCACTCATGTCTATAGTGACTGTCTGTCTATAGTGACTGTCAATAGCACTCCAGGGTTTCAGACAGCAGTCTGTCCCAGCCCTACCTGAAGATTAATAATAATAATAATAATAATAATTTTATTATTTTTACCCCTGCCCATCTAGCTGGGACTAAAGCAGATACTCTTCCTCTGAGCTATGGCCTTTTCCCAAAGGAATAAGCCTAAGAGAAAAAGTTCTCATATTTTATTGCTGCTCAAATAAGTACGGACAAGGTAGGCAGATGATTAGAAATGCAGAGCAGGAAGGAATATAGAGCTGAAGCAATCCTTTGCCAGCCTACTGCCAGCTTCTTCCATTTTTAGAATGGCTGGGAAACTGGAACCAAATGAGACAGGATGCAGCTGGGTCTTGTTGGCATGTTTCTCACAAGCCCAGGTGTAAGGCAGTCTTGAGCTGAATTCTGTACATGCTTAGTTGTGGGTAAATCCCACCTGGAAAACGAGTTGAATTTTCCTTGCTGTCGTTTTGCCTTTGGACAATCCATCCCACAATTTCTTTCGAAAGGAAACCAAAACTGAGTAAGAAGGCATTCTACCAGCCCAGTCTGGTGCAGCATGTGGAGGACTGAGGAACTTGCATCTGGAATCTGTGAAAATTCTGTTTGCCCTCATAAATGTTAGGTTTTCATCCACTTCTCAACGTGTGTGGATTTGTGATGAGCCAGGTATTCAGAATTTGGTAGTTAAAAACAGTTTAAACAAATTACAATCACAGGAATAAGGTGGGCCCTAAAAACATCTATCTCGGGTGTCAAAGGCCTGGCGAAAGAGGTGGGTTTTCTCAAGATTTCAGCTCTGTGGCAAACACCAGAGTGTACAAATGCTGCTACAAACTTATGAAGACTTCTTGACTGAAGTTCAAGGACTATGAAGACAGCATGCATTCTACTCAATGCACATTTTCTATGCGGTTAATATATATTTTGCCATGTGACTCATTAATAACGATGTGATGAATACACATTTCTTCAAGTTGAGATTAACCTTGCTTAACTTGACATACACATTTTGAAATACATAAAGGGTTTTAAACATCCTTGTGCACTTCTAAATATAGCACGTATTTGTACAGGGAATTCCTTGTAGATACCTATGCAATACCCTTAACACAACATGGAATATTTGCTTGGGCTCACGGTAAAATAAAGAAAACTGAACCATTAGCGGGAAGTTCTAATTGTTTCTGTTCTTCACAAAGGAATAAATCTCACGTGCATATGATACATCCCTTGCATGATCCTCCAGTTACGAAGAGGGTATCTTTCACCATACCTACTGGGAGTGATTCACATTGATGCACAGACATCAACAAGACAGTAGTAGTGATCAAAATATCTTAGAGGCCCCTGTACTCACGATAAATAATTTGTTTAATTTCTTAAGAGAGATTGCCATGTAAAATACAATGTTATAAAGGATAATTCAAATTTTGGATTATGTTGCCACTTTTGCTCTAGGCCAGAGCTTTCCAAACTTTTCATGTTGATGGCACACTTTTTATACTTACATCATTTTGCAACACAGTAATTCAGTTTTACTAGCAAACCAGAGGGTAAACTAACCCCTTTCCAGCCCTGGGAGGACCATGGGGAACATTCATGCAACACACCTACACACTGCAGCCGACACACTATCGTGTTGTGACACACAGTTTGGAAAGCTCTGCTCTAGGCATTAGTGTTTTAATATGCCCCATTTGCTCCCCATGCCTACAATTTTATCTGTAAAATCAGATAACAACAATAGCTGCCGTACAGAGTGCAAGCGGGCACTTAATCAAAGAGAGAACTTTCAGTTTAAGATTGTATATCCACATATCACAACAGACCATTGTGTTTTGCTACCTTTATCAAACATGGCCTAGCATAATTTCTGATTTTGTTAAGAACATTTACATGACTAAAAACAGTCTGGCTATTGCAGTCCATGATAACAGACAAAGGGAAGACTATTCTCCATAATGTTGCATATGGGAGGATAATATGCAAAATTGTTCTCCTTTAATGATAGATTCCACTATAGAAGTTCATTGTTTAAGGAAGGGATATAATAAGGGATACTAGAGTAGCATTATTATTACTATTACTATTATTATTATTATTATTATTTTGTTAACAGGTATAGTATTGCATTATCAGATGGAATCTATATATACATGAATTATATATCCAATTTAGTGGGGCGGGGGGAGACAATGACTTTTGGCATTCACATGAATGTTGGAAATCCCAGATGAACCTTTTGAATGTCAGTGCTCACTACAGTATGTCTCTGTTTGTGAGACAAACGCTGGTGAATGCTGAAAGCCTCATTTCAGTTACTGTCAATCATTCATTCATCAACATTCACCATATTTCAGAGACTGAATTTAATTGTGACAGGTATAGTTTTTGGTGTTGTCTGTAATAAGGGGAACAATGCAAAGCAAGGAAAATGAACTGGATTGTTACCTCCTTGTGTGGCTTTGGCCAATTCACCTGCAGAAAAGCCAATGGGTATGGGCAGAATGCAGAGTGACAATAGCTCTGTTCCTTCAAATTGTATTGAATGGCTGTGAAATGGAGGTGAGGGGTGGCAATTTTGAGCAGAAGTCAGCAGGCAGGAGAAAAGTGTCGGTCTCTTCCTCTGTCCTTGGCGATTGCTCCCAACCTGGTGTCATTCCCCACATCTACTTTCTTTTTTAGGTGGGATGTAAGACCATAAATAAGCATAGCTAGTATAAAAATGGACCGTGTGGGGGAGTAAGAATTGGAAGGATGAAGACTGCAGGCAAACAAAGTGTTTAGCACCCCCATTTTGCCCCGAGCCATTTTCTGTTTAAAACTCAGGGGACCCGTGTGGGTGCCCAAACACCCTCTGTAGCTGCATCTGCAGTCGTGGATCTGTGGCTGTCACTCCAGCTGTGAATCCTGATTGATGATGATTGTTCTCTCTTCCATTAGATTGATCAATACTTTTATGGGGGGGGGGTGGCGGCGGCGGCGATGTATTAGCCAAGTAGAAGTAGAGAAATCGGCTTCTCTGATAACACTGTTTGACAGCCTTCTCAGAGTTATGTCTTTAAAAATGGGGTTTCTTATATATTTTTTGTCTCTCCGTACCAGGCATGATCGGAGCCAGAGTGCAAGGACATAACTTGCCCTGTGAAAACCAGCCAATTACATCCCGAGCCGCTGTGATATGTGGAACGTCTTCATGCCACATGGCGGTAAGTTGGGAGCAGAATCATTATGCCAGTCACATAAATCCAGCTGATGAGAAGCTGCCCTTTAAACACCTCTTTTAATTTATTTGCCCTTGTGTATCCTGTATATTATGAAGTACTTTGAGAGACTTCTTATAGATCACCATACATCTGCTACTGAGAAACATCTTTAATAGTAGTAGAAATCAATACTAAGGGAAAGGCACAAAATGTAAAAGCAAAGTCAGAAATTATTCTACTGCGATTTCAACTGGACAGTGTGAAATTGGAGCCGGAGACTCTCGCTTATGATGAGCATGTCACTAATGTATAACTGAGTACTCAGTGTCTTTAGAAAATCCCCTTTAGCCTTCATCTCTCTCACCTCCTCTCTCAATCAATATAAATCCATCTTGTGCTGAGCACTCTAATGATCTATAGAATTATGAGTTGCATTGCGGCTCCAAAAGAGCCCAGATAAGCAATTTTTGCTTCAATATTTTTTCTCACTGAATTAGTGGAAAAGCTTTTTCCTGGGATTGCAATTAAAGTTTACTGTCTCTCTTTCTCTCTCTTCAGGCATGCATATATATATATATATATATATATATATATATATATATATGCATGCCTGAAAGCATTCTGTTTTCTTGTCTGTCTTATCCAGTGATCTTATTCAGTCATTTTTGTTTCATTTCAAACTTGTTAACTTGCTTAAATGTAGACTGAATCATTAGATAGGATTTCACTAAATTATATGCAGCAAAATAAATAATATGTGCGTTATTCACAAATGACAGTGTACACATTTTTGGATTTGTGTGTGTTTGTGTTTATACAGACACAAACAAACATATGAATTTAGGGGCGGGAAATTATAAACTGTGGTGTTAGAGGCAAAGGAAGTAAAGTATAGATTCAGGATGACACTTCATGCAGCTGGTATACTTCCTCCGACACTGGAGCCATCATGTTAATATTCGTTACTCTCCATGCTTGTTTCCAGTCCCCTTATAAAGCCATCCAAGTTGGCTGCCATTACTATGTCTAATAGCTAATTCCATAGTTTATCTGTGCTCTGTCTGAAGAAGTTCCAGGGTTCCTTGGTTCCTTGGCTGGCAGATTCCAAGCACAGGCAGGGGTAGCCAATAGAATGTAGAAGCAGACTGGCAGCAGAATGGAGAGACAGGCAGGATGAAAATTAAATGGACAGATCCCAGGAAGGGATAGCAGGAGCTAATACAGCTGATAGAATTTTCAAGGACCAGGGGATGGTTGTCTAAAGCAGTAAATTTTCTGATCACCAGATCCCAGAGAATTGTCTCAGAGGGAGAACTGTCACCAGAAGCATATCCAGGAGTTGGCAAAACTGCTTCCTGCCCCCACCAAGGGCACAGGCCTGGGGGGGGGGACCCCAAAACACCCACCCCAGAAATCTGTCTCCAGTTATCTGTGTAAGTTCATGAGAAATGGCAAGGCGACCGCTTCTGGAGTGTATAATGTATATGTGTGTGCTAAAGTGCCGCCGCTGTCGCAGCAGGATCAAATGCAGGAGAAGCTTCCTGTCCCTCTTGCAAAAAAAGTGTACATTTTTTCCACCCTTCCTCCTCACCTGGCCCTCACTCCAGATACTTCATGTACTTGGGTTGTGTAAAATGTAGTAGTTTCTAATGTGGCTATTGTGGTAAAGTGTTTTGGTGTCCCCCCCAGGGGCTGCACCGATACTGCTCCTTGCCAAGGGCACAAGGGACCACAGGTATACCTCTGATGGCCACCTATTTGTAATTCATGTTGTAAAGCCCTGACTGGCTACAAATGCAGATCATGTGGACAGAAATGGGGAGGAAAAGGCATCAACCAATCCTCCAATTTTTCAAAACGGATAAGAGATGCGGCAGAAAGGAGAGTCTTGTGCATGGGTAGGCAAACTAAGGCCTGGGGCTGGATCTGGCCCAATCGTCTTCTAAATCTGGCCCGTGGATGGTCCAGGAATCAGCGTGTTTATACATGAGTAGAATGTGTCCTTTTATTTAAAATGCATCTCTGGGTTATTTGTGGGGCATAGGAATTCGTTCATTAAAAAAAAAATAGAATAGTCTGGCCCCCTACAAGATCAGAGGGACAGTGGACCAGCCCCCTGCTGAAAAGATTTGCTGACCCCTCTCTTGTGCCCTTATGCCCCTGGCCATACACCCCTTTCCTCTCTCTCCCCCATCTATGATAAGGGTTACAAGTTTGTTGTGAGGATTACAAAATAAGTGAGGTGCTTGGTACACCCTATAGAATGCCTCGTTTGTTTGTGCAGCGAGACTCAGTAACAGGGCAATATGATCAAGGCCAAAGTGGCACATTTGGGACAAATAATCGTGATAATGTAAATTGTGCTAATGTTAGACTCCCACTTAAAAGTTAGTATTTTCTATCAATAGATAGCTGATGCTACATTCCTATGCACAGTTAATTAGCAGTAAGCCCTCTGAGCATACGTGCAAGAAAGCAAACATAGGAATGCGCTGCAAAATCTGTTTCAGTTTCAAAATACCAGAACTACTATTCCCCCCCTCCGCCTTTTCACCATATTCCATTGTCAAAGGCAATATGATTTCCCATCAGTGAACAACTAACAAATCCAAAGCTGCTGTGGAATGAATATATGAAAACTCTTTGGTTGAAGCAGTCTTTTATCTGTACCTGTTTATATACTGCGCCGACGACATAGGGCAGTTGTGTGTGCCTTTTTAATGATATGTATTTGCAGCTGCAGTTGGTTGAAATTAACTGTACCTTTTTTTAATTAGAGCCATAAAATCTAAGTTTATTATCCTCTATGTTTTTGTTAGAAATCTCTCTCTCCATATATATATATATATATATATATATATATATATATTTCTCCTTCTCTTTGTACCAAGGGACCCCAAGGGCAATAGAGATGAATCATCAGGTTTAATTTAATGCAGTGGGAGAGAGACCTGTGTGGTCAGGCTGGCATAAAAAAGTGCCTTTGATCTGCTTCAGGTGCACTGAGCCCCAGCGAGCCAGCAACAATAATATCTTTGTGAGATGATCAGAGTGGAGAGCGAAACAGAGAGACCAAGGGGAGGGGGGAATGGCCTGTATGGAAACTCAAGGCTTTCCTTTGTTGTGGTTCTGGCAAACGAAAAAGTCAACTGTCAGGAGAAATTCAGCGAACATAAAGCAGGGTGAAAGTGCAATGGTCGAGTAGTGGGTTTCTTTCAAAGGATCTTAACAACAAAGCACTCAAAATAATTTGCTGGGTTACTTTATTTTCTGGGGGAGTGGGGGCGGGAGAGGGGGTTGTGGAAGAGGAGGGGTTGCAATGAGTGGCTCAATGTGCCATGAATCAGACGAGTAGGCCTTCGGTATGGGCTTGTAAAATTATGAAAGATGCCCCATTACATCCCCTGCTTTTAAAAAAAAAAGTCTAAGAAATTAAAGGAAATACTTTTATTGGTCATGCCTCTGGTATTTTGAGTGGTATAGAAGTCAATCTGTAATGAACCATTAGGCTCTTCTGTTGGGAATGTGGAGGAGATCACTTAGAGTATGAAATGACAACTGGGGTGGTGGCAGTAGGAGTTTTAACAGTTGACAGTTGGAAGGAGGACATGAGCAGACGTAATCAGCATGGGAATCCACTGTGACACAGCATTCCTACTGTTACAATACTATTTTAAATATTTTCTTCTCTTGTTTGTATCCAGCCCTTCTACAAGGCATGCTTGATTCTATGGTGTTCTCAGTTTATTCTTCCAACAATTTTTGCAAACAGCTTTCTCCTTCTCCCAAGTTCCATATCTTTATATTTTAACCCCCCGTCATGCCCCCCCCATGTGTGTTTTTAAGATCTGCACACTTTAACAAGCTGAAATGGACAATGATTACATCATGCAATTTTTGCATGCACCACGCCCAGCTTCTGCCATCGATCTGCGTTTTCACTTTGGAGTTGTTGACAATTGGCCTGAATAACCTGCTGCAGTTAAATTTATCTGTTGTGCGATTCTATCTTTCCTGGGTTTTCTAACGGCCCTTTTAAGATCAACAGGATACAAGCATTAAGGGATTGCTTGGGTGAATCTGTATGCTATAAATATTGTAAAAGGTTCTCAGTTGAGTTCAAAGGCATGTTCTTTGCCTGTTTTTGTTTCTTTGTTGGCTTAAAGAGCAACTTCAGGCAAAATGTGCTTACTCTGAATTGGTTCATCTGCTCCTCTTAGCAACTAGCGTATATAAAACAGCGCTGTTCTTGCTCCACAATATCCACCGAAGCTGCCAGCTTTGTTTACACAAATAGAGTCTGGAGCACGTTTCCAGCCTGAGAGCTTGCACAGTACGTGTCCTTTGCAGAACATCCTGGGGTGGAGACCGCAGAGGCACGCTGGCTCAAAGTGTTCCTACAGGCTGATCTCTGTAATCTCAGTGGGAGCCAGACCAGCAAGTGGTTTCAGTATATGTTGGCTGAGATTCGAGAGCAGAACATGCCACATAGTTAAAGCATCAGACTCCTTGAATGTTTATTGCAAAGGAGTCCTTTGCCGTGCCGGTAAATGTCTGCACAGAGGCAAAACGCAGCACACCACGCTATTGGGCTCGTGTGCTACATCGCGTTTTGCGTTTTATGTAGCGGCACTTGGCAAAGTGCTTTCAGGGAGAACATCCAAAAGCTGCTTTCTGGATTTTCACCTTGTATTCTTCAGGCACCGCTGGCCCTTCCACTCTGCTTGAGTTAGGGAGTTGAAACGTGCTGTCTCCAAGGGGATGGAGCCGAATGCCCAGGGCAATGGATCTCTCTGCCAGCTGGCTGCAGCCCAGTAGTTTGCAAAGGCAGCAATTTGTCCTCCTCCAGATCAGTAGAGAGGGGTGGGGTGAGGGCTGTTGCAGGCAAATGAAAACAAAAGCAAAACTACTGCAAACAAGACACCCTGAAAGGACTTCAGAGGAACAATGGGAATGTAAAACTCTTCAGCCACACCATCTTCTATCTCCCTGCTTTTTGGTTCACAAGTGGCAGAATGCATTTTCAAATGTAGCCTTTTAAAAGTCAGACTGCGGCCTAGTTATTTAATTTAACTGATATGATGGGCATGAATCTCTCTGTGATTGCAGAGAAATGCAGTTTTACAGGGGCATAATAGCGGAACTGCGCAGGGTTAGCCCAAGACATTATACTGCCTGAAGCAGAACATCAGATCCCTCATAAGTAAACATGCATAGTGCCCAAGGCTGACCAAGTGGAAAATCTCCTGGGCATATCTGCTTGGGAGTGAAAAAATAAAACATATAATCTAAAAATTGTCATTCATTGTCCTATGGTAGGTCTGGTCCCGGTAGAAATTAAAGCACAGGGATACTTTTCCAAGGACACAGCCTCTCTCCTGCTAAAGGTGGTGGGGAGAAATCTTGAATAACTAACAATTAAATATACATAGTGCAGATGTTTGGACAGCAATTCCACCTTCTCACACCTGTAGAACTGCTTCAAACTGCTACATTTTCTTAGTCACCCTGTAGGAATACGTGTGCCTTTGGTGCCAGATAAAAGGTGGCAGAATTCTATTGTCAGGGAACTGACATCGGAGCTAGAGGCGGAGGGGAGGCTCTCAAATGATGCTGGAGAAGGGCCCAGCAGGGAGAGAGGCAGCTCAGCAGATGGGGAAGCAAATAAGCGCAACACCAGGGATAAAGGGGGGCAGATGGGGGAATCGGTGAGAGGGCTCCAGGACTCTTTGCCGGACACCAGCGGGGAGAGCACGGGTCCTCCGCTACCCACGCCCTCCCTGCGCAGAAGGCTTCCGCGCAGGGAGAGTAGGAGGAGACTTGGCGTCAAACAACTTTTATGTTGGAAAAGGTTTAAGAAACGCCCACTGACGGATTCTGCTAGCGACTGAGGCAGCCACGAAGTGAAGGGCTGTCCAGACAGAAAGGTTTAAACAAGGCAACATAGCCAGGAGAGGCGGCAACTTACGCACGAGCAACCCATACTCATTACATCTATCTTGCAGAATAAGAACTGTCTGGCACTTCTTTGTGCCCATAGAAGCAAATACAACCATTCTGTCCTTTCAGCACTTTCTTGCCCACATGGAGAAACATATAAGCAGTCCTCAAGATCAGCAGAATTTGTGAACAATTGGGCACAAAGCCAGTCCCTTAACTGAACTACTAACCTCCCCCCCCCCCGCACCTTTTGCCACAATGAGTGACCAGGCTGCAGATATGGCAATAGCTCTGGGGATGGCAGCTGGAGATTTGCAATCTCGGTAAAAAGAAAGAAAGAAAGAAAAGTGGAAGATGAAGTGCCACAGGACAACTGGCCCCGTACTCATGGAAAAGCACATGAGATATAAATTGGTCTGGGTTTGCTAGTAAGGTTTTACAAATACTTCAGACTGTTGAGGACCACAGCAACTCCATTGGCTTAGGAGAGTTTCATATCCAGTTATGCAGTGTAATTGACAGAGAGAACACTGAAATCACATTAAACTGAAATCTGGAAAGAACACCATTGGAACCTACTAGCATGAGAGAGGAAAGATAAGCCATGAGTTGTGGATCAAATATTGAACTGACCTCATTTTTCAGGCACTTTAATTCACCAATTTTACAACCTACATTTAAACTGATTCAAATGGTCTATCCATTTCCTGGCTTCTGAAACTTTCTACATTTTCCCTTAAGAAACTATAAATTTCAGGCACATTTGCACCATACATTTAAAGCAACATCATGCCACTTTAAACAGTTATGAGAAGAGCCTTCTGGATGAGACCAATGACCCGTCTAGTTCAGTATCCCGTTCTCACAGCCAGCTGCCTGTGGGGGATCCCACAAACATGACCTGAGCACAAGAGCACTCTCCAGCAGTTTCTAGCAACTAATATTTTCCCTGGGTGAGGCTCATCCATTAGACTCTGCGTGTACTGATCCTTGCGTTGTCCCCAAATACTGGAAACTTAACTGGATAATTTGTGGTCATGGCTTCACTAAAGAAACCTGGGAACTGCAGTTTTTAAAGGGTGCTGAGTGTAGTTAGGATCAGCAGCATAGCTAGCTGCTCGGGTGCTGGGTGCGGTGCGCGTGTCCTGCAGCCAGCAGTGGGGTGCACAGCATGGAGCCTCTCCGCCACCTCCCCCTCAGCTGTAGGGCGGCTGAGGGAGAGGTGGTGGGCAGATGCAAGTCCAACGCTGCCATTTTAGACAGTGTGGAGCATACAGGCGCCCAAGCCACCACGTCACTCCCAGGAGAGACGCGTGGCTTGGGCATGCTGTAGGCCCCTGCGATGTGGTGCCCAGTGCCAGCCGTGTTTTGTAACCTTTGTGGATAGAACTAGAAAGTTTCGTGAGCTTAATTAAAAAAAAACAAAACTTAAAATTTTTGTCATTTTGTTACCCCCCCCTCAGTGATGACACTTGGGGTGACCCGCACCCCCTTCCCCCGCCACTGGCTAGGATATGTCTTTTGCCCTCACAGGACTAAATTCCCAGAGATCCCCAGGAAGAGAGACTGGTTGTTAAACCACTCTGAGAATTGTAGTTCTGTGGGGAAATTGGGGTCTCTTAACAACTCTAAGCACTTTTAACAAACAACAGTTGCCAGGATTCTTTGTGGGAGTTCTCAAAGTGGTGTGGTAACTGCTTTAAATGTACAGTGCAGGTATAGCTTCTTAAAAGGTATCTGCCTGCATGCATATTATCTCCACTTTCTGAACAAAATTAGAATGGAATAATAGAATCATAGAATCTTAGCGTTGGAAGGCACCCAAGGGTCATCTAGTCCAACCCCCTGCAACACAGAAATCACAGTTAAAGCATCCATGACAGATGGCCATCCAACCTCTGCCTAAAAACCTACAAGGAAGGAGAGTCCACAACCTCCCGAGGGAGACTGTTTCACTGTCAAACAGCTCTTACTGTCAAAGTTCTTGCTATTTGTAAATTTACGTCTTTTTATGGTCACAGAACATGAGATTAATTTTGCAGATCTAAGTACAAAACCTAGAGACAAACCTTTTTTGCCAGAGTGGGACCTATTTGAGTGAGCAAAATGCATTGTTAATGCCTTATTTCTTCTCTCTCTCTCTCTCTCTCTCTCTCTCTGTGTGTGTGTGTGTGTGTGTGTGTTGTGTGTGTGTTGTGCTTTGAATTGCAGTTTGCTCCCAGGTAATTGTCTATAAAGACAGAAAATAACGGAGGTCCTTCACTCACTATTCACCTACTCCCTGAGACTTGGTTCAAACCAGTGCTTCCCATCTTGGCATCCAGCACACTGTTGCTGTTTGCTTAGCCCGACTTCCCATGGCTGTCACACCAGAGCCTGTGGGGCTGAGTTGCTCTAGCATGATTCTGTTTCTGCCCAAGTATAGAAATTCTGCATAGAAACCCCCCAGCCAATCTGCCAGGTGTTAGAATGAGTACAGGGCACAAAATGTTCTTGTCTGAGGGGCATTCAGGCTTATCGGCTGCTGGTGTGGCCTTGTACCACCTTCAGTTGGTCACAACCGAAACAAAAACAATATGTTGCTGTTTATCTCCTTCCGAAAAAGTGTGCAGTTCTGGGTTCTAGCCAGCAGTTCCCTCTAAGCAGAACTTTCTTCTCGTCCACTGCTACCCCTCCTCAGTGCCTTTTTTTCACTTGTCACTCCCATGGCCACTAAACAGGTTCAGTCCTCATTAGCCTGTTTTTTGAGGAGGAGAGTTCCCCTGATATAGTTTTTCATGGGGTTTTTTTTTTAGTGCTACAAACTATACTTTTCCCTTTGAGCATAGCATTTGGTCCTGTTGGCCGTCACCAGCTGAGTTTGCTATAGGAGGCAGGGTTTTCCCAATAGGGACTAGAGTAAGTTGAAGAACTGCATGTACTGTGGATCCATAGAACTACACTATCACTTCAGTCAATTTACTTTGCCATGTTTTCCCAGTAATGATAGCTTTGTCATGTGATGGTCGAGTCTTCCATCAGGTGACAGCAGTCCACATTCCAAGAATTGCATGCGCTAACTAAGCTTTTATTACACATTAAATAGCAAACCAATGGCTTATCTCAATGTATCCTGATTTAAGGTATTTAGGTTATGTATCGATCGATTTTCTTGTCTTTGCCATTTATTGCAAAGAGTTAGCCTTTTTCTTCTTTAGCCAGTATAAATTGTCGTTGTAAATATGCATATGCTTATGATATGTACATGCAGTATTTTCACTGTAATCTGAATCTTTTTTCAAAAATAAACCCCACACACATACTACTAGACCACATTAAATGTTTATAGAACAATCATAAAATTATACTGAGGATTTTTATAGATTTTGAATAGGCAAACTTTATCAAATATTTAGAATCAGTTAAGATCCTCGTGCTTTGCAATTTGGAAGCAAAGATAAAGTAATTGATAATATCTTATTTGTTTTCCCAAATTGGATGTTTTGAAGTTTGATCTTTTAGCAGCAGGCCAAGTTTGTATTTTCAGTTGTAGAAATTGTGGAATTATATTTGGAGTGTTTGTAAATCTGGATAGCATCTAATGAAGTGAATGAATGTGAATGAAGTAATATACCCAAGAGTGGATATCTAGATGAAAAATGCAGTAGATAATTTGCGCATTGAAGCTGTACCTTCTGCTTTATGAAGTTGGTTTGGAAGTGGGGTATTTGAAAGTAATCATCACCATTTAGTGCTGTTCAGTCCTGAAAATAGGAGTGTGTGTTGTTGTTTTTTAAAGGTACCTTAATATAACAGACATCTGAAAATCCTACTAATAGGCATATAGGGTTGCTGCTCTGTATAGGGTTTCTAGTATGTGCAGCAGTGTCTGCTGTAAGTGGTATATTACTTTAGAAGGGTACAAAAAGGCATTTCAGTGCACAAGACAACACTGCCTGTGGAAGTGTACCCAGACAACCTTTGCGTCCATTTATCAAAGCACCCTGCTTCCATTTCATGGCAGGTGGCACAGTAAATAGTAGAGGGGTGAAGGTTATTTTGTACTCAGACAATTTCATTAAATGAAATGATTTTAAAGAACAACAACAGCGAAGAAATGTGCACTCTAAAGTGCAGGGCAAAAAAATCTTAGTTTCATTTAGGAAGTACTAAACTTTAAAAAAAAATCACAAGACCTAGAGATTTCATATTATATTTGTCCTATAAAATATGAAACATGAAGAGCTGAAAATCTTTTTAAATATAATCTTGCACTTGGTAAATGCCTGCCCACATACAGATTAAAGTTGAGTTTTAAATCCTTTAAAAACTCAATTTAAGTTAAGATTTGAAAGTTTCTTAGAAACTTCATTTAGTACAAATGTTCAAAGCATAAAAAGAAATTAAAGTAGATAACAATCAATAAGATGGAACCATTTAATAGGATGGATAAATTTGGAGGACCAACAATGTCTTAATCTGGACAGCTACATTTTGTTGCTGATGGCTGAAACAAAACCATGAGAGTCTGGAATAGTTTTGCACAACTAATTTGTCAGTAACAATTATCTGTTCTATAGACCCAGAAATGCAAAGACATGCATACGTAGTACCTCTTTGGATTTATAGTAATTAGAGACAATAAAATGGATCTCATCAGCACATACAGTTTTAAGGAAGTGAGAAATTAAGAGAATTTACATCTTTCATCTACCACATTTGCTGGCGGTATAGACTTACGTAAATTCCTACTCTGATCCTATTTTGAGAACTTGGCTATCACCTGGAAAGTAAATCTAAGTATTAATAGGGTGCAGAGCTGTATGTGTACCTTTCTCAATTTTCATTGCGCTGTCCCAACCAAAAAGCCTCCAAGATGATTATGCTATGAAGCCAAGAATCCACTCACATTTACACCAGTCTTTTGACCTTGTCACATCACTCAGTCGAAACCATTATTGCTTTGTAACACTACAGAGGTGCTTTCAAGATGACTGAACACTAATTGGTAACACATGAACACATTTAATAACCCCCCCACCTATTCTGCGTAGCTCCAATTTGGATGTTTCTGAGAAGGTATGGCAATAACCAAAAACACACATCCTTGTATCTGTGTTCCATAGAATCTTGAGAACACTTGGAAATTCTGATCGCTTGGAAACACTGACCTCCTTTTTTTACTACATTTGCTAATGATGTCCAGACATCAGATGCTGGGGTTGCTGTTGTGGGAAATAACATTTGGATGCTATGATCACCTGTTAGCAAGGCTACATGGAACAAGACTATGGAGGAGGAAGAATGTCACTTGCCTTGTCCATGTATTCTTTCTCTCTCTCCAAATAATAGACATTGCCAGAGTGTTGTGGAAGCAGATGATGAAGTGGTCCCCACACCACTGCAGTAATGTCTGGATTGGATCAAAGAATTGTAACATGTGAGGACTTAATATGTTCTTCCAAAGGTAGCTTTAAAAGAGCCTCTATTGGTGAGTGTAAGAACATCCAGTTGTAGCGTTGAGAAACATGCAGCTTAAATAATCTGTACTGAAATGTATTTAATTTCAGTTAATATATTTCAATAAGGATTAATTAACTTGCGGTTAATTCTATTGTAGCATTCTCATAAATATAAAAAGGTAAAGGTAAAGGGACCCCTGACCATTAGGTCCAGTCGTGACCGACTCTGGGGTTGCGGCACTCATCTTGCTTTATTGGCCGAGGGAGCCGGCGTACAGATTCCGAGTCATGTGGCCAGCATGACTAAGCCGCTTCTGGCGAACCAGAGCAGCACACGGAAACGCCGTTTACCTTCCTGCTGAAGCGGTTCCTATTTATCTACTTGCACTTTGATGTGCTTTCGAACTGCTAGGTTGGCAGGAGCAGGGACCAAGCAACGGGAGCTCACCCCATTGCGGGGATTCGAACCGCCGACCTTCTGATCGGCAAGTCCTAGGCTCTGTTGTTTAACCCACAGCGCCACCCGTGTACCTCTCATAAATATACATGGGTGAAAATGAACTCTTTAGTAAGGTTGCCTTAGAGGGCCATCCAAACCCTGACCACCAGGGTCAGGGCTCAGTAGCCACATCCATACCTCTACTGTTGCAGAAACCAGGATGGAAGGTGGGGAGCAAGGAAAAATGGCCCATTGCTGTACTAGCTCCTTGACTCACCAGCCAAGGTAGTGAAGAGACCTGGATCAGGCCCATTGCCAGCAAATACTGTGCCCACAAACAGCCTGTTTTGAGCGTTTCTACTGGCAATAGCTTTCACCTGTCTGCCGTTTAGGTGGGTGCATTTGGTTTCCTTCACCAACACAGCCAGAGCAGAGGGACACCGTACCCCATTTGCTTTATTGCCAGGTTCATCAGATACAGAGAAATCTTGAAGTCAGCTACCAGATTAGTTATAAAAACTCTACATTTGGGACTTTTTATTACTGGCAATTCATGGACATTGAACAACTTGTAAATATAGAACTCACTTTTGACAAACCCATGGCATTCTCTAAATTCAGTTCCCTATTAATTAGACCATTTTCACCACAAACAAATGCCATCTGCGGAAGGGGCATTTGAGTTCTCCCATGCCAAATATGCTACTGAGGGAAAGGGCTTTGAATCTCTCTAACAACAAATTTTCTGCACTTTCCCCCAAATGTTCCCAAGATTGAGACAAATCAAGAAGGAGCAAGGATCAAGTAGATTAAAATAGTGCAGGAGGGGCAGAGGTTCATGAGACCACAGAATGCTTTTAAGGTGCCAGTACAAAAAGCTTCTGGAGAAAATATGGTTTTCCATTGATCCCAGGCACTGATCCCTGACTCCAATCAAGACAGATACACACACACATATTTAAGCTTCTGCTTTCAAATGTCTGTGTCTCCGTTGAAACCTCCCTCCCTCCTGCCTTCCTTCCTTGCTTTTGAAAATCCATAAACCAGAGCATTGCTTTTATCTTGGTGGGAAGGTGACGGGTTCATTTTGTTGTCTGCACCAGGAGATGGCATTTAAAACCACATACGAGGTTAGTTTCGAGCTTTCTTCCTTCTGTAAATGTGCACAGTTGTGATTCTTTAAAGCTAAAATAAACAAGACAACTCATCCTTTCATTTTGTAGTTGTTTCTACATAGAATTACGTTTTTCTAGCTTTCTAGAGTTTTGCAGGTTCCAGTTATCTGATGTACTTTTGATCCTCAAGAGTTTGACACTGATTTTCAGTAGGGCACGCCGAGGTTGAACCGAGGACTGTACCTCATCCAGATGATTTACTCATAACAAACCTTGCCTTCTGGCACTTGTATCACAGCTGAATACTGTTAAACTGGATTCATCATTTCATTTGTTTCTGACTGCTCTATAATGTTTACATATCTTGCATATTAGTTTAAATCTTGCAGGGAGTACTGACTGAGGTTAAATCCTCCCACACAGAGTTCTTTTTCATTTCTTCATCTTGCTAGAAAGCATTGAACTTTTATAAGAGTTGAAATACTCTGAACCAAAAAGAGAGCGAAATCCTTGGGATAATTCAGTGGTTGAAAAGGGTTTGCATACAACCTCAACGGCAACAATGCTTTTCTCCATTTAACGGATAGAAATCTTCCTGCTAAAACAGTTGATGCTAATTGGTGATCAGATAATCCAAGGGTGCCTATGAGTGACTCATTATGAAACAATGTTGTACTGTTCTTGTGGCTGTAAGTGCAATGGCTGTGATCCAGCAATTCCTAATGTGTGTGTGTTCTTCCAAGGTGACAGTAGAGGACCTTTGACCATTTGGCCCATTTCAGCCAAGTCATGCCCACCTGGCCTGCACCTGATGTCATATTATGTCAAGTGCAGAGCAGATCAAGCCGTGACTCAGCCCAAAGGGGATTTGTAAATGCCAGTGATTAGCTGATTGCCAGGATTTTGTGGGTTGTACCTTTGCTCTCAGAGCTTGATTTTAAACTCTTCAGACAAAACTGGCGTCATTGTGACAAAATGGGTCTCCTAACATCAAATTTGGCTGCTGGGGGTAATGATCTGGCCTACTGGTGAAATCCAGTTCCCCAGAGTTCCTCAGCTATCTTCAAACAGAAGATGACTGGTAGATACATACACTTGACCTGGAATCTTTCACTTCATAAAAGATAGTGGATCACGCCAAATGTCTTGAACACTTTCTTGTTGAAGCAATGGTTGCCATTTCTTATTACCTTTAATAAAGAAAGATCCAGCATAGAACTTGGTTTTGCTCTAAGACCTTATGAGTTTCTCTACCACTGACCAACAGAGACGAAATGGCAGCGCAAGGAACCAGCTGTAGGGTTTCTCAATCATCATGCTCTTTCTTGTGAACCAGTGATAACTAGGATTATGCTAGTGGTGTGGGAATACAGTCCTGCATGGGAGAGAATCTTATTGTTGGAAATAATGTAGTCCCTGCGAGATGGACATTAGCCATAGTCTTGCCACCACCAGATCTTCTCTGCCACTGCATTGTGGAATAGTAGTAAAAGGTTAACTCTTTACTCATTAATGGGTTGGGCAAGGGAAAAGAAAAATAGAAATGGTAAAGCTTGAGCTTTTCTACCCTCCCCAGTTTCCGCCTTCCTCAACTGGGGATTGCAAGTTTGATCATATGTAATGTGAAATATGGGTGGGCTTGTCAAGGGCGAAGACTTAAAAGCATGTAAGACATGGTAATTATCTGACTCTTGAGTCAGATGTTACTACTGACCCACTCCTACTAGCACAATAATCAGATAATGATCCAGTGCTGTTTCATAAAAGTGTCCTCTGTTTGAGCCTGTTAACATGCTTCCTTGTCAGTGGAATTGAAGCAACTCCTAGGCTGCTACTTCACGTTTTTACTATTTAATTCCCTAACTTGCACAAATGGTTAACCTCAGATTAGATAGACATTGGCTCTTTATAATAGACAACCAGACTGCAGCTGGTATATGGCTGGAGTTGAATATTTATTGAATCACCTTTCATGTTTGTTTAAAATAGTGGCAAGAAAGAAACCAGGAGCCAATTACTCAGACTTCATATCACCACCTGTTAAAGACCTTATCCCTTGTTTTTTAATTGAAGCGGTGGATGAGGGGAATCTTGCTATCTGCCCCCCCCCCCATCCCAAAATACACTCTTTCCTAGAGATTGTCAAATCTCTTGGAACCGTTGGTAGTCTTAATTTTACTGGTTGAGAGATTTAACATAAATTTGAATTACTTCTACTTAGATATTTATGTTCATTTTAACTTGCTAAGCTACAAATACCCCTAAATGCCCTCAAAGTACACTCTAGATGTCAGGAGCAGGCAGAGGTAAGGCTGATTGAGTTTGTTAGGCTGAGTAGCAAATTGCATCTTTGTCTTACTGTAAAATATTAGCAATTTAAAGACCTAGATCTAATGTAATTTCAGCCTTTATTCTGCTGCTTTCTGGAATTCTCCTTCTTAGGTAACGGTGAACATGAATAAAGTGTCCAAATAGGCCACAAAATATTGTACAAATAATATTGTAATATCAGTTATTCTTTAAGGACATGCATTTATCTTTTTCTGACTGGGCAGATTCTCAGTGAAAGTGATCACATATTGTGGGAAGGGGAAATCTGGGGTGAGTGGGTATATCTGAAACTCTGGAGAGATTTATTGGAAAGAGCAAATGGCCCTCAGCCAGATCCCAGAACCTCCTTTTATCCCTATAGATGTTCTGGGAGAAGGACAAAATGATCCCTAGTGAAGAATAAAATGTCCACACCCATTGTCTGTGCCCAAAGATGTATTGATGTGCAAATCTTAATTGCGCCACACGTTTGTTGATAGTTTTTTGGAATGCATACAAATGGTATTTCAGTTGTAAGATGATATGAACATCTAAGTGTGTAACTAGAGCCAAGCTAGGGAGACGGAAATATCCTGTCCTGGCAAATTCTTGTGGGTATCCTCTAAAATACCAAGCCTGGCTGGAGATATTCAAAACCTGATGGTTTCCCAGAAGTACCAGTTAGTCTTTTAATTGGACTTTCCCTTTGAGTGCTGGCAGAGGCACAAGGTAGCTTTGGGAACAGTGCAATAATAATTTATGGAATGTGGTTAAATAATGGAGTAGGACACATAATATTTAGACCTTCCTGAAACTGCTCAGAAAACACATTTTAGATTCATATTTACAGCCACTGTCCCTAAGCATGACTGGAAGGAGGGTTTCATTTTTTAAATAATAATTTAAAAAATCCAGTTTCAGGAAAGATGTTACCTTTTGAAATAATTGCAGGAACTCTTGCTGTTCAGTTTTCAAAGTTAAGTAAGTAGAAAGTCATTGTTTCAAAGACAGCTTCTGACATTGGTGCCAATTTTAACAAAATATGGGGGAAACTGGGCTAGCTTTAGTAATGAGTCAATATCTTTACCCCTCTAACTTCATGCCCAGTTTATTATTTATTTGCTGCTGCCACAGAAGTTGTCCAGTTAAGTTTATTTCCTCAGATGCATTTTTTCACATGTTTTGCCATCATGTTTTCCTCCCTGTGTAGGAATTGATCATGCAGCTCCATGGTAACTGCCACCACGAGGAGCCAATTACATAGGTAGATAGTGTTTAACACAGGCATAGGCAAACTTGGCCCTCCAGATGTTTTGGGACAATAGCTCCCATGATCCCTAGCTAACAGGACCAGTGGCCAGGGATGATGGGAATTGCAGTCCCAAAACATCTGGAGGGCTCAGTTTGCCTATGGCTGGTTTAACATGAACACGATGTGTGTGAAACTTTTAAGTATTTGGATTTTAATTTCCCTCTTCAGATAAGCAAGTCCCCTGTGTTTGTCCCTGGAGTTTGGGGGCCCTATGACTCAGCTATGGTGCCGGGATTCTGGCTAAACGAGGGAGGCCAGAGTGCTACAGGAAAGCTGGTGAGTTTGGCTTTCTCTTCACAGTAAAGGGTCTGAGTTAAAAAAAGAATCGCTGCTAAGCTCCAAATGTGTTGGGAGCTAGTGGGATCGTATGGACTGCAGTGGGAATCCCAGTAATTCTGATAAAGCTACAAGCTAGCTGGGGCTAGTTGTGATAAGGGAACGTGTCCGTTCAAATCTTATAATCATTCAGTCATCTAGAACTGATGCATTACTGGTAATTATAGAAGTTATAATGTTGGTTCCTCATAAGCCATGGGAAACTTTGTCCATGTTATCATGGTATGTCCTTCTGATTCTCAACAGAAGAAAGATTGAGGCAAAATAGCCTCTTCTCCCTACATCAGGAGATAAAGGAGCCAGAACAAATATTTGTATCGTTATTAACTTTTTTAAAAACCTGAGACATAAACTATTTAAAATAAAAGCATGAAAGTGCCCATGGGCCGCAGTTCCACCCATCCTGTTCTAATCATTTTTTTGCTCAGACTGTTCTGTTGGTAATGAACGGGCGCTAGGCTTTCTTACCAGGAGAGTTGCTGAGGTCAAGGGGTATGCATTAAAATTGGGTCATTTTAGAGGGGGGTGGGGGGCAGTTATATGTTAGTTTAATTACCAGGCTGCTTACCTTGTGCTTAGTGGAACTGAGTGCGGCAGAATTTCCAGCACTTTTACTTTGGAGAGCTGTGGTGGTTGTTGTTTTTGTGTGTGTGTGTCAATTGGCACACGCATTTATGTTTGATAGTAAGGGAGTGTGTCCTGGAATGTGGAGCAAAGCTAGCCCGTTCTCAGGCATAGCATTTCATTTCTCAGCAGTAGGTGTGCAAGTCCCTGCTTGCACTGTATATGCTGCTGTAGCTTAGACTGGCGCATAGGATGAAGCAAGCCAGAAGTTAATTTCTGTGCACATCTTTTGAACGCATAGTTGCATAAAAATCATGAAACAAGTCTGTGTGATCCATGTAACTGGCTGCTAACATTATAACCGCACACAACTCGGCAATACACACAGTATATAGTTTTCCTTTAAGTTCACTAGAAAACCGGATTAAATACAGTTAAATTTGATTATTTTTTTTAAAAAGTCAAGACACATGAAACTCTTACCATATATTATGGACTGATATGAACACTCATCTCTGTCTTACTTTTCTTTTCCCCCCAAAGATAGAGCATGTCGTCCAAGGACACGCTGCGTTCCTAGAGCTACAGACAAAATCTGCAGCCAGGTCACCATCCTTATTTCTTCATCATTTTACAGTCTGTCTTAGAAACAGCAGTTTGGCAGCCTTCCAGAAACTAGTTCAGCTGGAATGTTCCAGCTTAGCTGGGATGTGGGTTGGGCTGCTTCTCACCATATTAAGTTGTTTCCCTTTCCAAGCTGGCTTTTCAACCTTCCCATTCTGGAATACAATCTTTCTTGTTTTGAACACCTGAGGACTGGTTCACGTGGGCATTTCTGACATGCTGACGTCACCAGAAGTTGACTTTTTCCAGCCATTTTGTCCTTGTAAAATACCCTTACGAATGTTTGGGCAGTCTAGGTTTTGAGTGTTTCTCTGGAGCTGTTTACCTGGACACGAATTTTGCCTTTGCAAAATGGCTTCACTTATCAAATTGCCACCGTAGAAATCATTTCTATAGCCAGCTTTCCATCTGAGCTTTTACAAATGTAATAATAGAGGTAATGCGAGAATAAATGGTTGAAACTCTGGTCCTCTGAACATTCACCTTTAGGCTACAATACTTTTGTCCTAATGCCAAATAGTATGCCTGGCCTTTTTGCTTTGCACATCAAAGACTTCTCTAAGTCAAGATCGGGTTTCCATGTAGGACAGCATATGCACCAAACCTTAGGCAGCCTCAGGCTAGCAGAATTTCACGTTTCAGATGTGAAGGTGTTAAATTCTAGGGGTGAGGTATAACTTGAGCTACCTTGCTATTGGCATTTTGCTCTAGACATGAGTAGATGTCTAGAAAAAAAGAAAGGAACAAAGGCATTACATATGTTCATCCTGTGAGGTTGTTAAGTGTAAGAGAAGAAAAAGCAACAGTGCAGCCATGTTAATTCTGCCAGCCTATTACACTGTGGTTTACATGCTGGAAATGATTGTGGTTCTCATCCTTCTATTAATCAGTGGCCAGCCAATCATTTTGCCATGTGTCTAATTCATTTATTACTTAGAATTATATATTGCTTTCATGAGCCCAGAGCAGGCAACAACCATTTTAAAGCTGTAATATAATTAAACAAATTTACAATAAAACATTATATGGTTCTCTTCAGAACCATGTAACGTAATGGTGCGTAGGGTTCAGTCATATAAAGGCTGTGAATAGTCAGGCCAAGTCATAGACTTTGTTCCCTGCCCAATTATTTCTGTGGACAGCCATGCCCAGAGATAAATTCAGGGGTTGCCGTGTTGCAAATGTAAGATCCTCTCAATACATGTATTCCAAGACAGGAAATATGAATCTCTGTGATATCTCTATTTCTTAGCATAGTGAAAATAAGACAGAGAAGAAGCTCTTGCACTGCCAGCAAGTGCATTTGAGATGCTGCACTTAATTCTGTCCAAAGATGCTGGACAGAAGTTTGTTGGTAAAGAGACTTATAGCACTTACTGTCACAGGCATGTGCCCAATTGCAGTTCTATAATGCTTTCCAGATGACTATTCTTTAAGGAAGTGAGTTTATAGTTGCAAACATAGCAAACAAGTCACATAAAATTACCATCCTTTCTCTCTATATATTACTTTGAACATCAAGTAGCTGTGTTGAATGGAAAGAAGCCAGGAGGGTCCTGAGTAGCTAAGTTTGAACATTACATCTATGGTTGATCATGTTATACCCACCTGTTAAGGCACCTATGACCACTTTTGCAAGGTTGAGTCAGACATCTTTGCTGGGGGGCACAGAGGAAATTTTAGTCAAGCTTGGAATTTGCTAATTTATCTGAGTCAGAAAGTGAAAAGCAATGGAGAATCATACTCTAGTTAGTAAGCTTTTGGTAAATGATGGGAAAAGTGGCATTGTTTTGTTGCTGTTGTTGTTCCTAGTGCAATGGTGCCTTCAGTGATGGTCAGGGGTGCTGCCGGCAACACTGGCCTCTGTCCCTCTTTCCTTCCCTCCCTCCTCTGATTTCCTCTCACGTCTCTGCCTCCCAAAGGCTTGCATAGCTGTTTGTTGCAGCAGCTCTGGTTACAAGCTGCCCAGGTGAATGGTTCCTCTGGGGCTGGCCAAGGAGTGCTTCACAGGTCCCTGTGGGGCAGTGTGAGGAGGCACTTCTTTTGGGGGCAGATGGGGCAGCTCAGAGACCAGGGGCGACAGCCGTGGCTGCCCAGAGGACTCCCAAGGAGAGGGGAGAAGAGAGGAGGCTGAGGGAACCCTCCACAAGGGAGGGTGTTCAAAAAGGAGTGAGGGGCTGCCAGCTCGGCAGGCAAGGGGTGGCATAACTGGGCCCCTGAGCCCCACAGGGGTGCCGCAGAAAGAATGTAGTTGGTCAAGGGAGCCGTGGACCCGAAAAGGTTGAAAACCTCTGTCCTAGTGCATAAAGGAGTTAATGTGTTAAGAATTTGAGCAGTCTGTAGTTCAAAACTTGCTGCTGTTATGAACTAAAACAGGAGATGATCTCCCACCAGCAACTCCCATTCTACAACATAAGCATAGAAATGATGTGCATATAGCATAGCTGTAATAACAGAAGACTTGAGGTTCATGCTCTAGCATCTGTAGAGTATATTTGTTTTTGAAAGGGTATTCAGTAGCTTTGAGATGCTGAAGAGGATTTGCCAGTTGGATTAGAGAGTAATAGTCTGCATCAGCTGGGTGCCCTCCAGATGTTTTGGACTACAGTTAGCTCAATCTGCAACATGCTCACTGTGGTTGATGTGATTGTAGTTCAATACCACCAGGTTGGGGAAGGCTGGTCAACATGGCGTACTGTAAAGCCATTTTATATTTTCATACCTATGTGAAGCTTTTCAAAGTAAACAGCCTACAGTGCTATATAAATCTTACATAGTTGTTGTGGTTTGGGGAAGTGGCCTCCTACAAACTGAAGTTTTGTTTTTCCTTAATTTCCTAAACGATTTAAACTCAAACTATCTAGTGACTTAAGATTAGGGCTATGATATTGCCGTGAGACAAGATATTCCCACCAGGTTTCCCCTATTCCTCCATCTCAATGGAAGCGCGCTTTGCACACATATTCTGGGGAAAGTCCTCTTCTCCCTTCTGCTTGCCATCTTCCTCGTTGAAGGGCTATGGGCATAAAGAGACAAATGGAAACAAAATAAGGCTACTAAGGAATTGTAGTAACTTACAAAGCTATTGCTGTGTTTTCCTCCACAAGTCACATAAAACAACCTTTAAAGTATGTGAATAATGATATGAATTAGTTATTTTAATGCTTTCCAAGTGCACTTCATTTTGAATGATATCCTCAGATAGCAAACACATGGTAAGCCCTAATTGAAACAATGTGCAGCTGAATGCTTAAATGCAGAATATAAATATACAGCTGCAAGGAGGTCATAAGTCAGAGTAGTAAACACATGCCAAATTCCCTCAGGGAGCTCATTAGTGCATGACTGAATATACATGCAGAGGCTAAATGAATATCACTATTTGGACCTCCAAAACTGAGACAATGACTAATCAATTGTAATTAGAGGAAGATGCTCACCTATTGACCATCCTTTCTGAAAATGAAGTCTTCTCTGTACTCCCTGGAAGGCAAAACTAACAGTAGAATTTTAAAAATCCATCCCTGATGTCTGTAAAAGCCTATTCCCAAGGTTTTTTTCCTAGAGCTTTCTAAAGTGTGGTAATAGTAGCATAGTTTTACTGGCATGTCAGTGCATGCAATCAAAGGCTAGATTGCAATTCCCATGGATTTCAGTAGGATTTGGCTTGCTTTGGCTTCACCCTCTGGGTACATTCCAGAGAAAACTAAGCACACTTTTAAGTTCCACTGATATGAATGGAAATTAAGCACTCTGAGGATTCTCTGGATTGTACCCAAGGCTTCCGTTGCTGAGCATGCTGTGTTTGCACTGTGCTTGCAAAATGCCATTAATATTCATGAGAAATTCCCATGATTTATTCCACGTGCAAACGTTCTGTGTTTAAATCCCATGCATGCATGGTGATTTCACAAGATGCGGCAATTCTCAAACTTCCCATGTAGGTGTAGTCGGAGAAGGGCTAGCCGTTGATCTATGTGGTCAGTGAGACTTAGCTGGTGCTTTGGCAAGTGCCTGACTCAAATTAAATGAGATTAAACAAATGTGCTTGGAATCAGGATGCAAACCTCTTCTTAAGTGTTGCTATGATGAGATCCTAGTTCCACTTTTGATTCTTACCCATGCTGTTCAACAGTGCATACCTGAAAAGGAATATATTGATATCATCTTCTCCTTCTCTTCACCTCCCTCTCCATATTTTAATTTGGCTTTGTAGGCCTTTTGATAATTTGTGTGTATATCTGTTTTAGGAGTACAGATCATGCAATATGTTCGAGGAATAACCTCTCTCCCACACCCCTTTTTCTTTTCTACTTGTTTTTCTTGCAGTGCTCAAAGTATATATACATACTTGAACGGTCACCTGGATCTGATTAAGAAATCTTTGCCTGTGGGTTTCCTCACTGTTGATTTACATGTTTGGCCAGATTTCCATGGCAACAGATCTCCCCTTGCAGATATTACACTAAAGGGCATGGTAAGAAACAGACTGCCTTTGAAAACGGGTCAGAACAGAACAATGGGATAAAATGAGAGCTTGAAATGAGCGTTTGTATTTTTAACATTACCATCCTTCTTTAATAGAAATCCCACTGAGTTTAGGGATTTTCCTTTCATTTGTTGCTGTTGAAATTGGAACTTTTTTTAGGATGCAAAAGTTCAGGATACTTCCCATATCATATGACTGAAATGTAAGGAGGTATGTTTTGACACATTTTAAATTTTTAATCACATTAGTTTTGAGCTTTGCACAGCTTCATACGTTTCTGTAGGACTGGCCAAGCAGCTGAAGTATAGAAAAGCAGCAAATTTCAGATGAGAAGGCACATTAACTGTTAGCAGAGAAAACAAAAAAGAGTGCTATCCCTTCTGAAAGGCTACTTTCCCATACTGTCCACTGCTTCCTGCATCCTTATGTTGACCCATGAGCCATTAGGCCTGCACAAGCAATACCTTCTCTGCCAAAGCAGCTTTCTTTCTTCCAGAGAAAGCAATTAAATGTTAAATCCACATTTAACATTAACAAGTGTAAACTCTTGTGCATTGTTTTTTTGTGGGGGTTCTCTCCCCAATAGCCAATTTCGGGGCGCCCAGGGAATGAAGGAAGAAAACCCCATTACACAAGTAATAATATAATAATTTATAATAATAATTTGTTATTCATACCCTGCCCATCTGGCTGGGTTTCCCCAGCCACTCTGGGCGGCTCCCAACAGAATATTACAAACACAATAAAACATCAATCATTAAAAACTTCCCTAAACAGGGCTGCCTTCAGGTGTCTTCTAAAAGTCAGATAGTTGTTTATTTGTTTGTCATCTGATGGGAGGGCGTTCCACAGTGCGGGTGCCACTACCGAGAAGGCCCTCAGCCTGGTTCCCTGTAATCTCACTTCTCACAGTGAGGGAACCGCCAGAAGGCCCTCAGAGCTGGACCTCAGTGTCCGGGCTGAACAATGGGGGTGGAGATGCTCCTTCAGGTATACTGGGCTGATTCCATTTAGGGCTTTAAAGGTCAGCACTAACACTTTGAATTTGCTCGGAAACGTACTGGGAGCCAATGTAGGTCTTCCAGGACTGGTGTTATACTGTCTTGGTGGCCACTCCCAGTCACAAGTCTAGCTGCCACATTCTGGATTCCACTTGCTGGTGTTCCTTAGGCGAATCCCACCTATAAAGTATAATGTGACAATTAGAAGCAGCGGAATAAGGCAGGCTTGCACAACTCCCATCAGTCTCAGTCTGGGGCTGTTGGGTATTATAGTCCCAAACATCTGGAGAGGCACCAAGATGGATTCACAGTAAAATGAACAGTTCTCTGTTTGTGAACCTATATACTGAATTCATTGGAAAGTATGTTGGATGTAGGGGATGGGGATGAGAATACTGTTTAAAAATGCAGTTGACCAGGAAAATATCACCAGATGGATTTGTGTTATTGTTCATTAAACTGGTGACAATCTAAGTATGCAGTAGCCCATCTCAGGAGATGGAGGAAAGGTGCTATCCTATGACTGTTTGGGTGCAACTTGCAGCAACAAGCCTGGGACTCACTTTAGAACTTTGTTTAGCAAGAGAATTGGAAAATACTGAATTCTCATATCAGCAAGTTTTTCTCCTCTTTTTCTCTGCAGGTGGTTGGACTGACATTATCTCAAGACCTGGATGATCTTGCTCTTATCTACTTGGCCACAATTCAGGCCATTGCAGTAAGTCACTGAAAACCGGCACTTTTACAATGCTTCCCTTCGTTATTCCCTTTAAAGAACTTAAACCAATGTTACTTCATCCCGTTCTCAACTGCAAAACTGGTTTGCAATTATGAATTATGAATTTATTTACCAAGCAGACACAATAAAAAAGTAAAATTTCCAAGAAATTTCCTCTCAGAGTAAGTTCCCCCAGGATTTTGGAAATTTCATTCTTTTGTTCATATTAAAGATTGCTCGCAAAAAAAGAAGAAAAGGTCCTTATTTCCCTAAGTTTGCAAAGTTGTCTCTCCTCTGAAGTTGTTGCTGGAAAGAGTTCAACCAGGAAACTTCTGTTTACTGAGAAATGTTGAGAAAAATATCAGTTTAGTTACGCTGGAGACCTAATTGATTAATTAAGATCTCAAGGTGGTTCACAACATAAAAATACAAGATAAAAAACACAAAGTACATAATAAAAAATAACTCCTCTGCCTCATGACTGGTCTACATGGGCTATTGGTTTTACTTTTTTTTTTTTTTTTTAGTTACATTCTTTAGGGGCAACCTCCAGAAGGCAGACTACTTCTTCTCAGGACAATAAAGTAAAATATAAGAAACTGAATTTCACTCACTTTTGAGGAGCGAGATACTGTTACTTCAGTCCCTAGTGACAGCAATAATTAAGAGGCCACCATACTTTCCCATTAAACAAACAGGGGAAGAGATAAGAAGCACACTCTTAATTATTAGGAATTAATTAGATTTTCATCTTACTTTTCCACAAGGGATGGAATGATGGCTAGTAGGTCTTCCTGACAGCTGAGCCTTGTTGGCTTCCGATGGGTTGCTAGTCTTCGTTGCTATGCTTAATTTCTAGTATATTTTTCAGAATGAAAATAGTCAGCTTTCTTTTCTACCCTTTTTAAAGACTGACGGAACAAGTGGAGTACATTTGTCCACCTCTCTGTTTCTGTCTGAACTGTTGCGGGTGAACTATTAGTAGCTATTATGTTGTTCGTCGTCAACTGTATAACTGAATTCTGTTCAATTGAAATGCAAATCTGCAGCCTTCCAAGCACATTACAAATGCGAGATAAGGCGTGCTATGGAACGGAAATTCTTTAGCTTCCCGCTGTCCAAGTCAGCCATGTTTTTGTGTCACCTTGGACGATACCAATTGTTGCTGTTTGCTGATGGGGGAGGGGCACACACAAAGGTGTGCAGGCAATACAGATTAGTTTTCGCATTTCCTCACATCATGGCTCTCCACGAAGCCCAGCAGTGAGGGCAGATTCTGTGAATTCCACTTGTTTTAACAGTTCTCTCGACAAAAACAGGATTACTCCGACTGAACCTGGAATACATTACTGTTAGCCCTATTATTGCTCCTCTTTGGTGAGCGTAATGGCAGTGCACTTGGTACTTTACCATCCCTTTTAAATTTAAATAAGAAATGCAAGTGCTTTCTTGGAAAATAAGAACTACTGATAATGTCTCATGAAAGAGATTGCAGGCAACAGCTTTCCAGTGCCAAACAAGCACCGTGGCATTATTCTATGCTAATGAGGTGGAAGCTTTCTCAGTTGGATATCCTGGGAAAACCATCTATTATTCTCCAAGTGCTTCATTGCACATGGCTGCACTGTGCTTTGAAATTAAGCCTCTACTGGTCCCCTTTTCCCGTATCCTACTTTAGCGATTATTAAAATATATAAAATTAAAGGTGATGTCTCCTTAGATTTTTCTTCACAGATGGTTCTTTTCTCTGTGTACAGTGGTACCTTGGGTTACATACGCTTCAGGTTACAGACTCCGCTAACCCAGAAATATTACCTCGGGTTAAGAACTTTGCTTCAGTATGAGGACAGAAATCGTGCTCCAGTGGCGCAGCAGCAGCAGGTTAAGAACAGTTTCAAGTTACGAACAGACCTCCAGAACAAATTAAGTTCTTAACCTGAGGTACCACTGTAGTAGCAGTGTAAATTAAGGCAACAGAAAACCCAACTAATGAGAACCTGTAATTTTCTCTAATTCTTAGAATGTGCAAATTTCCATGTTGGGTATTTTTAAAAAAATAATAATACACGGTTTTATTTTTTAGTAGATAGTTCACATTGTATCGGCACTAAATACAGACACATTACATCAATTTACAGTTGGTATTTGCATTAGTCAAAGCTGCATGTTGTCTGCTACACTTGAACATGAGTTTAGCTTTAAAATATAGCAAAAAAATGTAACTTTTGCCACTTATTGCTGACCTTTTATTTACTTTCAGTGAGACATTGCAGAAAAAGGAGAAATTTGCATTTGATGTCTCACAGTTTGCATATTTCTATGCCTATGTCAAATTAACTTAGTTCAGCATTGAAATGGCTTCATTTCTAAGGGAAACCATTTCTCCCCCAGATAATTGTAAGAATAGTTTTTAGAGCGTCTTCTTTGTAGAACATTAAATTGTTTTAAATTGTTTTTAATGTTGTATTTTAAATTGTTCAAGCTCCATACAGTACAGCAATACAGTCCCTGGGGGAGAAAAAAGTCAACGAGCTTTCAATCAAAGTTCAGTTCTACCCATAAGATTGCCTACAATTTGCAATTCATGGCTACAGCATAATTAGCACCTCCTGTGCAAACACCTGATTTACAATCCACATGGTGCGCTGAACTCTCAGTTCTGTTTTTACAAACCCAGAAACCATAATCCCTGCCCTTGCTGACCTGGAGTTTTTATACATTGGCACTGGAGAACGTTTGGCCTGCAGGCCTAATTAGGCCCGGGATGGGCCCACGAGACTGTTCCCCACAAACCAAGGCCACCTGTGCCACACTTGATGCCCTATGTGATATCTGGCGAGGGGCAAGTATTGGCACAGCTACAAACAAAGGACACATACAAACCATATGGAGTGTAATTCCAATTGTTCATTTGGAAGTGGGGTTCCCTGTCAGTTCCGCTCAGGGAGTCCCAATGGTGCAGGGAGCTTGCCTTCAAGGGGACTCCCTATAAAACAGTGGATCAGCTGATTGGCTGTTACAGCAAACTGGATTGATGGCAAACTGGATTGGTGCTGGGCACTTGCCTTCACAGGGGCTCGCTGTACTGTCAGTCAGCTGATCCAAGGTTACAGGGATCCCCTTTTAACTTTTTCTGCCCACTTCTCAAAAGCTGACCTGCAGAGAGGAGGGGAATTACAGATCTGGCCTACTGGCCAAATCCAGTTTCCATCCCTGCCTTATTTTGTTTTGAGGCAGGCTTGCCAGACCCATAGTGGTAGTTTTGACTTCTTGCTTCCCAAGCTTTTCATTTCCCAGCTCAGCCCATAAGCTAACAAATGTTTCTGTCAGCAGTAGAGACACAAATTATATGGCCCACAAATGTCTTTTGACACAGCCTCCTCCTTGCCTGAGAAGGAATCACGAGTTTCCCAATCCATAGCATCATTCAGCTGTGGTCAAATGCCATGCCACAGAAGAAGGGCAAAAATCTGGTCGGATGAGAAGGTTGTACTGCTTATAGTTCTGTGGATACAGGAGAGATTTGCACATCAGTTTTGAAAAGATGCCATTTTCATATGGCTCTCTGAGGTGATTGCCATTGGGGCCGCCACCTCAGTGCCACCCAGTGGAGGGGGAAAACGGATGCTCTGAAGTTTTTCAAGGTAGTCATCATTAAACATGACATGATTTGTTTGATCTTCAGTGGAACAATTCATAGTTTGTAGTTTGCTAAACAAACCCTGGCTGAGCCCAGAAGTAGGGAATCATGCAGGCTTGAGGATCACATTCATCTGGTATGCCAGATCCAAAAGTGGTCATCCCATCATGGACCTGCCTACCTGTCAACCACCTGAAAGCTAGGAAGACAGAGGAGCTTGCAATTGGTGCCGAATTTAAACAATGCTCTATGCAATACCTGTTCTAAGAGACGAAGCAGGAGTGTGTGCTAAGCCTTGTACAGTGGTACCTCGGGTTACAGACGCTTCAGGTTACAGACTCCGCTAACCCAGAAATATTACCTCGGGTTAAGAACTTTGCTTCAGGATGAGAACAGAAATCGCGCTGCGGCAGCCCGAGGCCCCATTAGCTAAAGTGGTGCTTCAGGTTAAGAACAGTTTCAGGTTAAGAACGCACCTCCGGAACGAATAAAATTCTTAACCAGAGGTACCACTGTAGTTCCAATGGTCCTTTGGCAGCAGGGATTGCATTTGGTGCTGTTTAAATTTGCTTTGAATGTAAGCCTTGCTGGCATTGGCTGCACTGGGGGGTTCCAATCCCAAGCTCATAATTGGAATCAATTCTAGTAGGGTTTATATTCAGTGCTAAATTTAAAATCATCGCTGGAGACAAGCTCCACTGGTTTTGGCAGGGAATGGCCCCATTTGGGAACTCCTGTCGGCTCCCAAGTGGTCTGGCCTGGACTTAAAGCAGCATAGCTTGCATTTCGTGCCAAATTTAAACTGTGCCAATTGGAAACCATGTTTGCAAAGAGACGATTGGGAGAACAGTCACAATGCTTTCAGTTGCTGCTTCGTACCTACGGCTTTACCTGACATCAGGTGCCTGAGAGGTAGATGCTGCTGGTGAAAAATGTCTTTGCAAGTCTAAGGAGGAACCTTGGCAGGCATGGCTTTGGTGTGATATGTATATGTGGTCATTTGTGTCTATGTTGACATTCAGGGATATACTCTAGACGTTCATACATGTGGATTGTGGAGATAGGAAAAGGATATCATTGAGGTGATCACGTGAAACTTTCTGTTAAGGGCAATTATACTTGTATTCTCAAGGCAAGATTTAAAAGAAATATTAAAAAGCTTATTCTTTATAATTGAAATTGTGGCCCTCTGGCTTAAAGCACTCGTCTTAAGTGTCAGTAAAGATATTATGGATTTCATTAGCTGAGCTTATAGTTGCTACAGTTTGCCAAAACTACCTATCTTAAACCAAAATACCCTTGAAACACAATCCTGCCATAATAAACAGCTGAAGCTTAACTTGCTTTCCCCTTCTTAAATAACCAGTCTGGGTCTGAAGAAACATTTTCTGTCGATTGTAAAGCTTCCCGTAAACTTTGGCCATACTTCAAAAGAGGTTCGGCATAAAAGCTGAGGGAATTCCTTACTGTTTGGGTCTGGCAAGGGGTAGATTTAGCAGAAATTTTGCTTTTGACGCTTTTGCTTTCTTCAGTCCTAAATGTTGAGTTGAAACTCAGAAATTGAAGTAGCAGAGTAACACCAGTGTTCATGCAACAACTGTGTTTGTCAAATAACATCCATAGCTGACATGAGAAACTCATGTACTCCTGATTCATTTATATAGCGCTTGTTGTCTCCGGACAACTGACCAAATATTAAGTGTTGTTACCAATGAAGTTGTGCCGTACAGTGCAAGGACTTGCCCTTGTGCAGCAGAACTTTCCTCCCTCTCCTCTTTCTCCACCCTCCCATATGCTCTGGAGCGTTGGGGGGAACCCCCAAAACAGATTTGTGGTATCTATGTGAAAGGGACAACTTTCTTGGATACAGTACTATTTTATTTTATTTTATTTTATTCTGTTCTATTCTATTCTTAAATGAATTCTGGAAGAAGAAAAACCAGAATTTGGTTGGCATCACCACTATATCTTGAAATGTAATTTCCCTGTTTTTTACACATGGGACGTCACAGTAACATTTTTTATTAGTTTAGTTGATCCTTCCATGGCTTAATTTGCCACAGTCTCTTGTTATGAAAAAGAAGGCAGCATGGGCTTTTGTTGAGTACTCGCATATTTTCAGTAATGTTTGTCTGATCTTGAATTGTGTGAGCCTTAGATGTATATTAAATGTCACAAAAACGATGGTGAGCAAGTGCCAAGGTGAATCTCTGCAGTTCTATTTCTGTGAACAGCAAGTGGATGTTCTTTGTTAAAAGAGTAGAAAAATACCAAAGCCAGTGGCATAGGATTTATCAGAAGAGCGGGCTTCCAAGCAGAGATTGCCCCAGCAACTCACACTTCCATGTGTGGTTATGGCTCTGATTAAAAGGTTCCTAAAAGGCAGAAGACTGCCTGCCTGCTATTGTGCTTCTGGTGCTTTCAACAGTTTCCTGCTTGGGTGGGGGCACTCAGTGAAATAAATCTTCTTCCCTGTACTATCAGTTATTTCTTCAATGGGTAACTTGCATGTCTCTGGATCAGACTGAAAATCACCTGTCTACCAAAAAATAAAAAAGACCACTCTCCAGCTTACACATATATAAAGTCCCAGAAAACTCATGAACAAGGCATGGAAGTAATGGTCATACCCTTCTTGTTTGTCCCCAGCACCTGGTTTTCAGTGGCATTTTGGCTTTGAATATGGAGGTTCTGTTTAGCTATCAGGAATAAGAGAAGTGGGTAGAAACCTCCCTGAATTTCCTTTTTTAAATACAATGGTACCTCGGGTTACAGATGCTTCAGGTTACAGACTCTGCTAACCCAGAAATACTACCTCGGCTTAAGAACTTTGCTTCAGGATGAGAACAGAAATCACGCGGCAGCGGAAACTCAAGGCAGTAGAAACATAAGATGATTGGACCCCACTGAACTTGAAGCATGGGAAGCCCCAACAAAAATTTATAATTTGGCAAAATATTTGGACTTTATGATATGTATTTGTATAATTTGGAATATTTAATGTGACTTGATTGGATTGCTAAAATGGAAAACTTAATAAAAAATATTATAAAAAAGAAATCATGCGGTGGCGGTGGCAGCAGCGGGAGGCCCCATTAGCTAAAGTGGTACGTCAGGTTAAGAACAGTTTCAGGTTAAGAACGGACCTCCAGAACGAAATAAGTTCTTAACCCGAGGTACCACTGTAGCTGTTTCTACATGTGCCATCACCACCACAAGCTATGGGAATCAATAACTGTTTGCTACATAAATAATCTTGTGTATGTGTTTGTCCCAAGCCTGATGCCAGTCATGGGAGAAATACTGCATGTGGTTGTTCCATTGTGAATTTCACCATGAAAGATTAGGGGATATGAAGTTTAATCTGAAAAAAACCAGGAAGCTCACTAATACAGAGTCACTGGAACCGGTTCTCATTGGCTGCTTTCAGAACATGATAAAGTGTCATTTACCATGATGTGCACAAGCCTAGGTGAACCTCTGGTCTGAATTCTGCACCCTCCCAACACTATAATAAGGTAGAGTTCAGAGGTGTTCATTTCCATTACTGATTAACCACAGTTTATTGTATCAGTCAGCAGGAAAAAAATGGGGTTATGAAGCTAGCTTGCTTCAGTAAACAATAGATAAAATGTAACCATGGTTTAGGTTTGCGCTGTAGCACTAAACTGTGCTTAGTTGAAATCAGATGCAAAAGCATCCGATCACATATCTTGCCGCGATAAAGCATGGTTAATCACAACATCCGACTGTAGCCATTATCTTTTCTAGGTGTTTTGCATGTTTTTCTACTCTTCCTCAGTGCTAACAGCCAACAAACCAACTCTTTAAGCAGCTGTTTTTCTTGTAGCCTCTTTTCTTAATTGTTGTTTATTTTCTCTTCACACTCAAGCTGGGAACAAGGCATATTGTGGAAACAATGCAAGCTGCAGGGCACGATGTCAACACTCTGTTCATGTGTGGTGGGCTGAGCAAGAACCCTCTCTTTGTGCAGATGCATGCAGACATCACTGGTAAGTTTTGAGGATACGGTTAAGGAACAGGATCTACTACCTTGCTGTTGTTAAGGGGGAAGAGAACACACAGGCCTACAGCATGGGTGGGGAACTCTGTTCTGTACAAAGGCTGCATTCTCCTCTGGGCAGCCTTCCCAGGGCCACATGCCAGTGGTAGGCAGGGCCAGAGCTAAAGTGGGTGGAGCAATGAATGCAAATTTTATCTGTCTACAGCACCTTAGTTTATATACAGATGCCCACAGCCATCTCTGTCCAGACAAGCAAGAGACACTGTCAGAGTTTCTGGATACCTTTGAGCCAGGCAAAAGCATTTGGAGGAGCAAGGAGGGCCAATGGTGGGTATGGCCTTTGCAGGGTGGATGCAGCCTGGAAAATTGAAACGAGCAGAAAAAGAAGGTTAGATTACTGTACACGTTATATGTGGGGCAGCCTCACGGTTCAGAAACTTCGCTGGTGTGGAAGTTAGCAGCCAGGATGCTCACCGGGACAAGATGGTTTGAGCATATCACGCCAATCCTGGCCCGACTGCACTGGCTGCCAGTTAGTTTCCAGGCCTGATTCAAAGTGCTGGTTTTGATCTACAAAGCCTTAAACGGCTCAGGAATGCAGTACCTCAAGGGATGCCTCTCTCCATAGGAACTGACCCGGACCATGAGATGATCTTCTGAGGCCCTTCTTTGTGTGCCTCTTCTATGAGAAGTCTGGAGGGTGGTCACACAAGAAAGGGCCTTTTCTACTGTGGTTCCCAGTTTGTGGGAAGTCTCCTCAGGAAGACTTGCCTGGTGGCTTTGTTAAATATCTTTAGGCACTGGGCAAAAACACTCCTTTTCTCCCAGGACTTCGGCTAATTAAGCAATCTATGGCTTTTTAAATGGGGGTGTATTGTTTTTGTTTTTTATTATGGTGTGTATTTTTGTGTTTTTCTATTGTAAACCGCTCTGTAATCTTCGCATGAAGGGCAGAATAGAAATTAATAATAATAATAATAATAATAATAATAATAATAATAATAGAGCTTGGTGGGCCACATTTGGCCACCTGACCTGATGTTCTTCAGTCCTGGCTTTTAGTATGATCAGCTGTGAAGGTTTTATAAATAAAATGCTTTAGTCCTATTAATAACTTTATAAACCATTGTCCGTCTGTGCCTCATTAGAATAATTTACACAGAAAATATTTAGTCAGTATGAAAATATTTAGTCTAACCCGTCAGAATGTTCTCCAACATAACCCCACATTGATATGAATAGGTGTTTCCAAGGAGCAATGGTTGTGTGTAAGAGATGTTTCTGGAGGTTCTGAAAAGGAGAACCAGACTGATCAAGGGCTTGAGCAACTCCTCTATGAAGAAAGGTTGCAACATTAGAACCTTTTAGTTTAGAGAAAAGGTGAGTGAGAGGGAACATTCAGAAAGTGGGTCATGAAAAATACTTCACAGAGCACATTGATAAACTGACTCCCACAGGAGGCTAACTTCAAAAGAGGATTAGACCAGGCTTCCTCAACCTCGGCCCTCCAGATGTTTTTGGCCTACAACTCCCTTGATCCCTAGCTAGCAGGACCAGTGGTCAGGGATAATGGGAATTGTAGTCTCAAAACATATGGAGGGCCGAGGTTGAGGAAGCCTGGATTAGACCAATTCATGGAGAATAAGGTTTATTGACAGTTACTAGCCATGATGGCTATGCTGTGACTTCGCAACTGAAGGCAGTAATGCTTCTGAATACCAGTTGCTGGAAACCACGGGAGGGGAGACTGCTCTTGTGTTCTTGTCCTGCTTGCAGGTTTCTCACAAGCCTCTGGTTGGCCACTCTAAGAAGAGGATGCTGGATTTGATGGACCGTTGGCATGATCCAGCAAGCTCATATATATATAGGTTGAAAATAAATCTGTTATGTTTCATCAATTGTCAGTTAATACCATTGGTCTGAGTGCATCAAATCTGTGGCAGTAGGTTTGTAAGGGGGTGCCTTTATTTTACGGCAATGTTAATTGATTTGCAAGCTTTGGGCACTTTTTGAGACTCAAACTTTGCACATTTTAACCAGCAGAAACTGCTTAATAAAATGCAATGTGCCTTACTTTAGGGGATGTATTTTATTGGGCCTGCATGACAAAAATCCTTATAGGAAGTTAAGTGTTTGTAAGAAGAACATGTCCCAAATTAGGCTAAACCCAGCCTTTATCCAGGGCTATTTTTTAAACATCCATTATGCTGTTATCATATGTTTTTAACCTGCGGAAAACATCTTTCCTTTGTTCTACAGCTTTGAGAGAAAAAACAAAACTATGAACCATACAGATTCTTTTTTTCTTTCTCTCCTCCCCCCTTGCCCCCTTCTTAAGAAGAGCCAATGTGGTTTAGATCAAGTTTAAATCTTGGATTCTAGCTATTTAGCAGGGAGATTTGCATCACTTGAACATCAAACCAGACTTCCTACCTTGATGCAGGAAGAAAGATGGAAATCAGCATTATGTAATTACATTTCACAAAAGCAGAAAAGGTGAACCAAATGACACAAGGTCTTGACCTAGGCTGGATGTACGCAACAGACTATTGCCACAGTGGTGCTTTCTATTAGTCAAACAAGATTTTATCAAGTCCACACCTTTCCTTATCTAATTCAAATAGCCTTGGAATTGAGAGCTGCTTTCTGATGTCTAAAATTAAAGCTCTATTAATAGATAATTCTGATTAAATTGTAAACCAAGGTTCTCTGACTGTATCTAATGGCCATGTACAATGTAGGACAAAGAGGCCTTTCTGCGGCCTTGGAATTTTTCCTGTTTGTAGGAACTGTGACTGACGGGGGATGTCAGAGTTCATCTGACTAGAATGCTCCGGGTTCTCTTGCCCTCATTAAAATCTATCCGATAAAATAGTTAACATTCCTGTATCAATCCCCTATTCTTCCAGGAAAATTCTGAATATATTACTGTTAAATGCAAGCTCCCATTAGCCAATTATGCAGGCTACCAATAGATAATTTCATAGACCACTTAAAAGCCTCAGATTCATATTGTTCAGATGGTAAGATGAATGCATTCATTGTGAAGGCACTTGCAGAGTAGCAACACAAGCAGCCAAGTTTCAAAGTACATTTCAAACGTGCCAGCTGTAAACTCAATTCTTAATTTAGCTCTCTGATAAGTTTAAACAAGTTTCTGTGTCAAAACATTTTTGCCACTGAGAACCTCCATATTTCATCCACGCACTGTCTAGGGTCACACTGATTTCCAATGTCACAACTAGCTGGGAGCAAAATAACCCTGAGTGGGAGGTTGGGGGAGAATTCCTGGGCAGCAACAAAGTTAAGTTCTTCTTTCTTGCTCAACGTAAGAAGAGGCTTGCTTGATCAGACCAAAGGCCCATCTAGTTCAGCATTCTGTTCTCAAAGTGGTTGATAGGATGCCCATGGGAAGACCATAGGCAGAACATGAGTGCAGCTTTGTCCTCCAGACGTCTGTATGACTAGGGACATCTCACGGGGTCATGTGAGAACCAGCCTGTGTCTTCCTTTTTAAAGTTTCTGTGTCATCTTCTCTGGTTCCTAGTCATTGTCTTGGCAAACTGGCAGCTCCTATTTTTCTATACACTGGCATGGTGCATAGTTAAAACCCAAAAGGACACTCATGTCTCTATAACCACAGAAAATGCCCCCAAGTACCTTATAAAGGTAAAGGACCCCTGACCATTAGGTTCAGTTGTGGCCGACTCTGGGGTTGTGGCGCTCATCTCGATTTATTGGCCAAGGGAGCCGGCGTACAGCTTCCGGGTCATGTGGCCAGCATGACTAAGCCACTTCTGGCGAAAAAGAGCAGCGCACGGAAACGCCACTTTACCTTCCTGCTGGAGTGGTGCCTATTTATCTACTTGCACTTTTATGTGCTTTCGAACTGCTAGGTTGGCAGGAGCAGGGACCGAGCAACGGGAGCTCACCCCATCACGGGGATTCGAACCGCCAACCTTCTGATCAGCAAGTCCTAGGATCTGTGGTTTAACCCACAGCGCCACCCGCGTCCCAAGTACCTTATAAATCCACCCAAGTGCCAGTGCAATCACACAGGCGACCATGTCAACAGAAGGTACACAGATAATAATCCTCCAGCTGGTTTTTTTTGCTTTTAATCGTCTTCACGCCGCCCCCACTTTGAGCTTTCTAACAGATGTGTGTTGTTTTTGTCTAGGCATGCCTGTTGTCCTGGCCCACGAGGTGGAGTCTGTTTTGACGGGCGCTGCTATTCTTGGAGCCTGTGCTTCTAAAGATTTTGCTTCTCTGCAGGTATGTAATCAGAGGAAGTCTGGATGTGAAAAGCTTAAACTCTGCACTTTTCTGCTTGGCCTTATAATTTAGACAGGGTGGGGAGGAATTGTAGGCTCTGTTCCTCACAAAGCCCAACTCTTTTATCCATAGGTCTATTAACCAGCTTGGCCTGGTTAGGTTAAATAAGGAGATGGGTCTCAAACAATTACGTTAGTTTACTACAACTGGGACCCGCAGCAAACTGTCACGGTGTGGAATGCTCCTGTTCAGGACACCAGCCAGCCTATCATGCCCTTTCCATTTCTACTCCATTCCACTTGTCCTCCTCCAAAGGGAAACAGCGTAACAGGATGGTAATGGGTGAATTAAGATGGAATTGGCCCTTTTTGCTGTAAAAATGGTGAGTCTGGCCCCAGGGTATTTGCCCACCCACACGCTTGAATTTCACACTGCTCTAAAAAAAAATTGTTACAGTAAAGTATGCTATCTAATTAGGCAGATTTCTATATGTGGATATAAAACCCAGGCTTTAACTAGAACATTAAAACTCCACCGTTGGGTAATTTTGCTGAGGAAGAACTACCTTGGACATCTGGTCGCCATATGGCTGCTTTTCAAAGACTTTGGGAAGCCTTCTTTTTCTTATCTCTTGCCACCATATCTGCGCCACAAGCAATGTTGTAGCAAAGGGGAATGAAAACGATGTGTCTCTTCACTGATGCACACCCACACGTGCAAAACGCCCAGCGGGGGGGGGGGGGACCAAAATCTCTCCTTCCTTAATCTCTGGATTATCTCTTAGTTTCCGGAGAAGAGAAGAAAATCCTTCCTGAGCAAATGTTTGGCCGTATATTATTATTTTCATTTCTCCAAGCCTTCCCTTCATGGTAATGCCTTCTCATTCATTTTCTAGAAATGCAATAAAACAGACAGATTGTGACCTGCATAGCACAATGCAGGTGTCTTGTTGCTCAATAGAAATACTTGACACACCCTGGATGCTGAACACTTTATTCCACTCAACATGTCAAGGATTGGTAGTTATGTTTTATATAATACCTGGTTAAGAAAGCGCTTTGCAGCCGCATTCCCAAAATTTTTCCCCCAGTTGGTTCTTAAATAAGAGTAGCCTATCCAGTGTTTCGATGACAATAGCTCATATTTTCAGGTGGAGAACGTGGGCTGAGAGTGAGTTGGAATATGAGCAAAAAATTCCCAATTTATTTCTCTACAACTGATGACTGATAATGGGCATTAAATGGCCTGAATTGGTGATCATTCCTCTATGGCTTCTTTTACCAAACAGCTGGATGATGGTATGCATTTCAGTGGGATCTTCAGAATGGAATTGCATGCTCCAGCTCCACTATGTTTCTTCAAGACTTATCTGTTGCTGCTGCTTGGCTAAGCAGCTCTGGAGGTCTACAATTTCCCTTCTCTTAACTCTTTCCTTGTCCATCATTTTCTTCCTTCAGCTCCTCCCCGCAAGCAGTTGCTTTCCTCCAGCTCAGGTCCCAGGTCCATATCCGTGATTTTGGATTTGATATCCCGCCTTTCACTCCCTTTAAGGAGTCTCAAAGCGGCTAACATTCTCCTTTCCCTTCCTCCCCCACAACAAACACTCTGTGAGGTGAGTGGGGCTGAGAGACTTCAAAGAAGTGTGACTGGCCCAAGGTCACCCAGCAGCTGCATGTGGAAGAGCGGAGACGCGAACCCGGTTCCCCAGATTACGAGACTACCGCTCTTAACCACTACACCACACTGGCTCTCAGATAGAAACAGACCTGGATCCCTTGCTGGAGGTGGGCAGCAGGGAGAGAGTGTTTGTTGGAGGAGGAAAGTAGTGGGTGAAGCTAAAGATCCAAGCGCCATTCTTGTGCCCTTTGCTTATCCACAGGCAGCAGGGTTCTGTGGATGTGCTTCAAAGGCGCACTGGAAGTACGGAAATGAACCTGTAGCTCCACCCTCAGTTTAGCTGCCAAAGAGCCAGCTCCTGCTTTTGCAAAGCAATCCACTCCTACAATTCTAATATACAGTATACAAGTGACAACGTCGGGGGAAGGAAAAAGACCCTGTCTTATTTGGCCAGTTTTATTCTTCACCATAACTAACTTTTTTGGACAGAGTTTATATATTTGGGGTTAGGATTATTATTGTTTTTATAAAAAAACAAACCATGCCGTTTATTTTTCTACTGTGCATTAAATCACTTCAGTTGCATTTATGCAACCTAATGGCCAGCTTTCTTTTCATCTTGATTTCCTAAAGTGGACTTTGCTTACTTAGAATTTAGAGAGCTGTGTACAGGGAAGAAGAGATACTGATAGTAATTTACTGGAATCCTTGAACTTGTTGAGACAGAAAATTAGAGGAAGAGAGCATGGAGTTTGAGCAAGCTGATTGCAGATTGGTAGCGTTCCTTCCAAAGGCTGGTGGAAGTACCGGTCCTGCAGTGATAGACCTTCCCCTCCCCCCTCGTTGTGAACTTTTGGCACGCCTCTTAACAACAACTTATCTATTAAGTCATTAACTGCAGTTCAAAAGAGTTAATTTTAATAATAGCTTTCCCCTCTGGAAAGATGTTTAATGACAATGGCAATTTGGCTAGGCTATAAAGAGGTTTGGATGCTCAGGCAAACAAGTAGATATTGCGCCTTTGTGCTTCAGTATCAAGCAGTGCTATTCGCACAACAGGTTGTGCATATGGAACGTCCCCTGACAGCTGAGTGAGTGGAAGGACCCCTCTCACGGTGGGTGGCTTTCTGCACTGAATTTTCAGCTTCACCAAGCAAGCTGCTGTTTGTTGAAACACTTCCAAAACTGAGACTTTCCTGCAAATTTAACAGCCTTGTTATCATGAGGATACATGAACCCAAGGCTGCCATTACTTTTCCAGAGGGCCAAGCAGTTCTCCTGATCTGTAGCCACCCCTACTGTTCTTTTCTTTTGTTTGACTGTATACCTTTAAAGAGGAGGAAGAGGTAGGCACCATGTTTTAATAGCTTAGTAGACCACATTGGAAGAACCATAGACACAATTGACTTGTGTCTATTGAATCAGTCCAAGTCTCCTACACTCATCTCATAAAAACCAACAACTTAAAAACTCTTATATAAACCAGGATAAATTCCTAATTAGTCGCTGTAATCATCTTGTGTAAACATAATATTGAAAAAGAAAAGTTAATTAATCATTTTGTTGGCTTGCTGTTAATGCATCTCTTACTGAAAGTCTCCCAGAGTGTCAAGGCGTATCTTAATTTCTGTTTCTTTAATCATGGGGCTGTTGTTGGGCAAAGACGAGAGAGATCAGGTTCTGAAAAGTCGTGTTGGCAGGCAGAACTAGGTTAAGATGTCCTAATCACCTTGTTTCATTATTTGCCAAGAACTGGGCTAAGTTCACACTTGCATTGTCAGGCTATAATTTAAAACAGAGTTAACTAAGAACATTTTGGATAAGAACAAGTGCTTTCTTTTTTCCTTAATGCTCTGGATAGATACTCTGGGTTTCTTTTTACTGATTTGGTCAATACCCTTCCCCACAGAAGCAGAAGCCATTCTTTTTACCTATGGACCAAATGGGGAAAGTGAATGCACACATCACAAAAAGCAGCCTCAGTATGGATATAGGGACCATTTTCATAACTTAGCGCAAAACTCAGGATTTCCTAAGTGAGGCCAGCTGATGTAATGGCACAAGGTAGAACTAGTGCATCCTTTGCTGGCAGCTATTTTGATGCACCTGTTGGTTTCCATATCAAGTTCTTTGTTTTCTGGTTTGTCTGGCAACAGATTTGCCAGGGAGAACTCTTTTCTAATAATAAAGATGAGAAACATTTCTGACAATGATACTAGTTTGTTTCCCGAATTCTACCTAGTCCCTATTGTAAAATGCTTTATTCTTCTGGTAGCTCACATCTTGACATGATATTGAGGGAACCTCTGCTTCTCTAATTGTTCATCAAGAATCAAGATCTCAAAAGTGCTTGGATTCGCTGCTAGCATGACTCTTCTTAAATTCCTCAAAACTATTGCCTTGACAGGGAACTTTAAAGAAGGCGAGGAAGTGGTATTACCCGTCCTCTTCCCTAGGGGTATCTTAATATAGCTGTTATTTCTTTCAGGGCGTTTCTTCAAGAAAATAGAAACTCATAAAATAACTTGAGCTCTAAAAGTGACCCCTCTGCAGTGTGGACCTGTGTTGGTGTATCCATTGCAGATTCATCTAATTCAATATTTTTTATCACACGTGTGCATTTGTACACACATGAAAAAGTGTGCTTTGGTTCTGTAAGTGTAATAGTGATACGTGCACCAAGCGGATGGGATTTATCTGCAGCTCCCCCACGTGTGTATGCAAATGGACATTTCCTTTCATATAACATTGCAGTTTTAGCCATATATATTTCAGTTCTCACATCAGTGTTAATGGGGCTCTGTAGGAGATGTGTGGATTTTTTTAGATATATGGTTTTCCTTTGTGCTGGTATTGGATGAGCAATTCCTTGGCTGCTGGAGCAACTGACCTGGAGGCGTGATGGGAGGTCCCTACAATTTACAGATTCAGCATGGCTTTAGGATAGCGTGATGTTCTCACAAGCAGGTTCAGATCATTAGCCTCATGTGCCATTGCTGTTTACCTGACATACGATACGGGTTGACATCTGTTGCCCATCTCTCTTGCTGAGTGCTTGCTTTGCTTTACTTACGGCTGTGCTCTGGTAGCACCACCAGAGAAGAAAGAAAGATATTTTATCCCTGTTCTTCTTGAGCAAAAGCAGTTTGCAGGTCGCCCCTAATTTGTTAGGCTCGGCAACATTCTGTCATGCTGGTTTCTCCCCTAAGCAAATGAATCGGGGGCGAAATTTAAAGAACCCTGCCGACACGTCCCCCAGCTCGAAAGCGTTTCTGTCAAAATGCTATGTCATCTATGTTAGGTGCTGTCATGCACTTGGATGTATTACCAGATTGGTACATGCTGTACAGTAGTGTTTTGTTAGTTGTTGCACTGCATGATTTGTAGCCATTTTATACCTATAGCAATTAATAGATAAAAACTTGTCTAAGCAAAAGCTGCAGACTGTAACAGTGGGTCACAGTTGTCCCAGACTATAAAGTGCAGTGCAACAGTAATCAGTGCCTATAAAGAAGAATTAATTGCATTCACTTCAGCTTGGGCCTTTCCCCCCCTCTATGCATAATTGCCACGGGGATAGTTGGAGAGGGGCTAACCCTGCTTTCCCTGCATGCGGTGAAATGTGCATGGCAATTAGTCCCATTTATGTGAAAGGGACCTTTTCTCTAAGCTTAATTATTGTATGTGTGTGGTCAGTTTTCAGGAGATGGAAACCAGAGAGGGAAGGACTAACCTTACACTGCCATTCTTGCATGCTGCAAACCTGCACATAACCCCCACATGGCACATTTACAGCCAGATTTCTACCTTTTCCTGTAGCCTGATTCAGCTGTAATAGTAAGCTATGGTTTAGTGGTACCTGCACAAGCTTTGGGGTCATGTACTCCCCACTGCTCTGACACAGTTATATGGCAAACAGAAGCATCTGCTTCCATTGTAAAATAGGGCTGTATCCAAAGCACCAGCCCAGTCTGCAAATAATAAACTGAAGATGGGGTGTTTCCTCCTGAATTATGTAGCCCTGGTTCACTTTGCCGTTTCAGGTTAGGCAGAGGCCCTTAAGGTTAAGGAGTGATTTGAGGTTCCCATTTCTGTCTTTTGTTGCCAAGAAGGAGAGGGGAGAAGCCCTGCATTTACTCACTGGGCACTCTGGAGTTAATGTGAAGAACATAGCCAAGAAATGATGGGAGGCATTAGGTTTGGATTTCATACATTGTAATATATAAACCAATAGCCAATGGAAGGACCGACTTCATTTTACTCTGTTTAAAGTTAAGTTTATCATTACATTTTTATGGTATTACACACGAACACAAATAAACACACACATACAAAACTTAATGCTGCCATTTCAGAGGGCAGTGGTGGTGGGCTCTGACAGCTGCTTCTGCTTCAGTTTAAGGCACCAATTTAAGCATTAGAGGGGACACATGAGGAAAGGTGAAGGAGTACAGCCCACTGTCCTCAGAGGCGCTAGCATTAAAAAGTAGTTGTAGTTTTTTAAAGGAAAACACAAACCTCTAGTGCCAATTGGCAAAGAGTGGGTTGGGTTCCCACCAGCCAAAATGGCCAACCCCTGTTTTGTTTTTGTTTTTTTGCAGTGAAGGGACAACTTCAAGTTTCAGAGGTAAACTTAGAATTTTTTTTACCAACTCTACTTCTGTGCTAATCAAAGTTTATCACCGCACTCAAACTCTGAAGAACTTGGGTTAGTTTGAATTGTGGTTAGTGAGCAAGTCGGGATCACAACCCGTGGTTTGAACCTGGCTTTCTTAAACTAAGTTTAAACAGAGTTTCCCTGAGTTTGTACATGGTGAGTTTAAATGTGCAAGTGGAAGCTTCCAGCTTCCATTTCGTCACTGTGCCCGAGGTGAGAGGGGAGCAATTGTGCCTTGAGAGTTGCTTCTTCTAAACACTGTACAAAGCCATTGACTAGCATTATGCCTGAAAAGCAACTGTGTGATAAAAGATGTTTGGTGCTGCCTACTCACATGGGGCATGCCAAACTCTCGGGAATATGCTGAAGCAAACCAGTGAAGACTATTGAAAGTCTTCAAAGTAGATGGTTAAATGTGCAACTCTCATAAAAATTGTATCATTGAAATTACATTTTTGGTATTGGCAGTTGGAGTTCAGTCTGACGTATTTGCTTGTTATTTCTGGGGTGTTTGGGTTTGTTTGTTTTTAACGCAGGCAGATTTTTGAATTTATTACTTACCATTTAATAGTTAAGGATTTTTTTTATTTGAAAAAAGTGCATACACAATTTATTACTTACCATTTATAGTTATGGACTGAGCAGGCTATAAAATCATTGGAAAATGCTACAGATATCCATTTACTGCATTTTTTTAACATGTAAGGGTTCAGTAGGGGTTGGAGGTCATCCTGCCATTATTGTTATTTAACAATGACAGCCCTGTGCCAGCTGTTTGCTCAGTATTCTGCAAGCCGTAATGGAGGCACATCAATTCCAAGTATATTTTGTTTTATTTGAGCTTGGGTTAGAGATTTTTTTAAAAAAATGTATTTTAATCTTTCCTGGTTTTGAGACAAGGCCCTCTTGGACTGGGACTCATGTAGCAACAAGATGCTGACCAACCAAGTAGCAAAAAAAACAAAAACACATTGCAATCCTAAACACATTTACTTAAAAGTAATGCTCACTGTTAGAAGGGACGCGGGTGGCGCTGTGGGTTAAACCTCAGCGCCTAGGACTTGCCGATCGCATGGTCGGCGGTTCGAATCCCCGCGGCGGGGTGCGCTCCCGTTGCTCGGTCCCAGCGCCTGCCAACCTAGCAGTTCGAAAGCACACCCGGGTGCAAGTAGATAAATAGGGACCGCTTACTAGCGGGAAGGTAAACGGCATTTCTGTGTGCGGCTCTGGCTTGCCAGAGCACCTTCGTCACGCTGGCCACGTGACCCGGAAGTGTCTTCGGACAGCGCTGGCTCCCGGCCTATAGAGTGAGATGAGCGCACAACCCCAGAGTCTGGCAAGACTGGCCCGTATGGGCAGGGGTACCTTTACCTTTACCTTAATGCTCACTGTTGCAACAGAACATCTTTATAAGCACTTTAGGTTTTCAGCCTTACTGCTGGTTATATGATGAGTAGGGCACTTGGTTCAGCCTGAATCAGAGGTATATGGACCACCATTGTTATAAAAGCACGCCGAGAGAATTCCCATGCACTTGCAAAGTCCACCTGTCAGACAAAGCCAAGCGCCTTTTCCCAAATGTGCTAGCTCTACCTATGGAGCAATATTTCAAAGAAAGTACCTCCTACATGAATATCTGTAACACAGTGAGGACTGAATGCATCCATGCCTGCATCCGTGCCTGCATTTGCTCTTCCTCTCCTTGACCCTAATGCTTTATTCCTTCACTATTCATCCTGCCTGTGTGGTGTTGTTGAACCCCATGAAAAGTAACTAGCACCCCAATCTGAAACATGGTGCCCTTTGAAATCACATTATATGTTTGCTGCGGGGAAAACGGGTGTAACATTAGTGTTTCCTGCAGAAATCACACCCACGAGCCCATGTCTGATAACAGTGACTAGACTAGGGGACATGGGATACTTAAAGATAAGTGACAACAAGCCTGTATGACAACCACAGTCAATGGTTTGCTGCAGAAGGAAACACTGTTGTAACACTGGCATGTTCCTTTTTTAAATATAAAATTATAACAATACAACCACACATCAACAGTTGAAGATTCCTCCGAGTCTCTGGACTTCCCACCTTCCCCTCCATGGGTCCTATTGTTAAACCTTTTCTACTGCATCTTTTTCAATAGTCCATGTTTTATATTACTCCATTATCTCCATAATACTTGCTACATTACAAGTGTTACTGCAATCCTGATAATGTTTTCATCTGCTTACAGTGGTCTCCAAGATAAATTATAATTTCCCCCCATTCTTTGTTGAAGTTTTAGTTCTTCTTGGTTCCTGAGCTTTCTGGTATATTTTGCCATTTTGGCATAGTCCAACAGTTTAATTTGCCATTCTTCTCCGAGAGAGACTTTATCTTCTTTCCATCTTTAACACTGGCATTTTCCATAGCAGTAGGCAGAGCCACTGATTCCACAAAGCCCGTTTAGAAAGGGGTGTTGGGATAAAATAGTTCAAGCATCCTGTTTATGACAGAGGTATGCCTATAAATCTCCCCCTAAAGGAGAGAGTGGAGTTACTGTTAAGACAAAGTACTGTATATAAATCAGTGAAGACCATTGCTCCAGAACACACCAGTTTCCATAATTAGATTAAAATATAATATGTATTCCAATAATATGTTATTACAATATTAAAACAATTGCATGTTTAAAGTATCGGGATTAGTTGAAGTTATCCAAAATTTGTAAAGTATTGGGATTTATTCTGTATAGAGGCATAATTCCTCCTGAAATACATTACAGTGAGAACCATTTTTTTCAACTACTGAGAAAATAGCGCAATTATAAAAGTGAGGGTAGGGCAGGATAGCTGATGTTGCTGTCGTTTCATAGCTTCTCCAAGTTAGCTGTCTCTTTTTCAGAGAGTGCCTTCCTTAATTATGTGTGCTGTATTACAGGCAAATTGAATAGTCTGGCCGCCCTCCCCTCTAGCTAAGCTGAAGGGAAACTTCAAGACGTATGCTAGAGAGTTGGAAACTCAATCCACCACATTAATTCCCCATCTGGGATTTGAACTCTTGCAATGCCAGTGCAGGAGATCAGAGTGTTCTGTAAGGAAACACAGGCATGTAGAGTCACTGTGCTAGCTGTCTGAAATGCCTGGGTGTGTGTTTTTTTTAATGAATTTTTTTCAAAGGACACGATGATTACTTCGTCTGGGGATTTGACACCAGCAATCCGAACCACCAGGACATACTTCGGCAAGCCTTCCTCGTAAGGATGTTTGCTACCCCGCACGTACAATTTCTGCTCTTTATCTTGGAAGGTGGCGGTGACAGTCAGGCTGCAGCTCTAAGCATCCATACACAGAAACATGCCCTACTGAAATCACTGAGGCTTCCTTTGGCAGAAACGTGAATGGCTTAGGAGCACACGATTCTGTAACATGTTGAAGCTGAGCAGGCATGGGTCAGGTCAGGAGGCCATTGGGAGTACTGCAAATTTCCAATAAAAAGAGACAGAAAATGGCAGTCAATCTGGCACACTCATAATCAGCTGATTCAAAATTCATGCGCATTGCTCTGTAGTGCACTACTGGGTTACTAGTAGCTCAATACATGAACTTCCTCCATTAATATGTGTTGGACGTGAGGTGGTTTAGACTCCTGTCATCATTTGATGCCATAACCATCTAATGATGACCGTACATGTGTGGACTTGCCTTTGGCTGATATTTTAAGCGTTGTCTCCTCCCAGGCATAGAAATCAGCATCATAACCCCTGCTCTATGCCCCCACACACCTAAAAGCAGATACATGGTCACACAAGACAGGACAGGGCCTTTTGAGTTTGGCACCTAGTCTTTGAAATTCCTCTGAAGAAGTCTGCTTAGCCCCCTCAGCGCTTATTTCTTCCCCTACTAATTTTCTATGGCTATTTTTCACTGGCTCTTATTTCAGTGTGGTTTTTTCATTTACATAATAGCTAGTTATTATTTCTGCTTATATGAAGTCTGTCTTATTCTGTTGCTTCTCAGTAGGAACCACAAATCCAGAATCTCAGTCAAGAGAGATGTGGTTTTTTCTTCTAGTCAGCAGACCAGATGAGGGATCTGTATATGGTAGTAGATCACCTACTTGGTGAGACAGACATATCTATGGGATTGTTTTGGGTATACATGACTTTTGGTTTGTTATTAGTTTATTTTACACAATTAATACAAAACAAAGCATATGTATCAAAATATTACGAGAGAAGAAATATCCCACAAAATTTACAATGTATTAGTTATTACAAAGATAATTATATACAATATACACAACTGCATAATAAAAAGTGGGCAATACAAATGGTATCTAGCTTATTAGTCTTCCTACTACAAACTTACCATAATCATTTAAACTTAAGGTATTGATTAGAATAGATAGATTTACTCAAAACTGACAATTTAAGAAGGTTATTGACAAGCTGCAATGTGTTCAGAGGAGGGCAACCAATATGAAAAAGGGAACAGTTGATAGAGTTGGGTATGTTTAGCTCAGAAAAGAGGAAACTGAGAGGAGATATGATAGCCATTTTCAAACATCTAAAGGGTTGTCACACGGAAGATGGAGCAAGCTTGTTTTCTCCTGCTCCAGAGACTAGTATCCAAACCAATGGAATTAAGTTACAAGAAAGGAGATTCTGACTAAACATCAGGAAGAACTTTCTGATAGTAAGGGTTGTTCAACAGTAGAACAGACTGATTCGGGAGATGATGGAGTTTTTTAAGCAGAAGTTGGAAGGTCACCTGGCACATAGAATTTAGTTAAAATTCCTGCATCGCAAGGTGTTGGAGTAGATAAGCCTCAGTGCCCCTTCCAACTCTACAATCCTATGATTCTATGTACTTAGGATTTACATCCATTTGAGTATACTTAAGAGTTGAACCCATTTTATATGCAGCTCATTCCTCTGGTATTATAGCTCTGCAACTTTGCAGGTATTTTACTGAGGACAATACTGGTTGGTTGGTTGGTTGGTTGGTTGGTTTTTTTCCACTGTACAAATGGCATTTATTTATTGGCACAACATAGCTTATTATCGGTCTTTTAACTTCACATAGATTAGGTTACAAGGGGAGGGTGGAGGGAGGAGACGAGAGCTGAGCATTGATGGTAAATGAGATGTGTTAGCCTCTGTGATGGGAGATGTCACTTAGCTTAGGGGAACAGGATGATTAATTGCTCTAAAGAGGCGACATATTCTTGAAGCTCTTGGAAATAATAAAGAACTTGCTATTCATCTTATTTTCAAAACTTGATGCACCGATTTCTCTGTATTTTCGGGAAATGGGGGCTGAGCAATCTATTAATTTCGCAGGAGCTCCACCTGTGGAACAATAATTGAAGTGCAACGCAAAGTTTTAGAAGCAGCTTTTCCAGTTAGCTTTTAAATTGCGGGTATTTGAAAAAGAGGGGGGGACATCTGTGCAGAAGCAAGCAGTAAAGCAAGACAGCAGTCACAACATTTACACAGGAGGTGTAACTTAGGCAGGCTCCATCCACAATATACATTTAAAGCTGTATCATACCACATTAAGCAGTCATGGCTTCCCCCAAAGACTCCTGAGAATGGTAGCTTGTTAAAAGTGCTGAGAGTTGGTCTCCTCACAGAGATAGTTTCCAGAGTGGTTTAACAATCAGTCCATCTTTCCTGGGAACCCTGGATTGATCTTAGGGGAGGAAACTAAGCTATGTGTAGCAACTGTATTTGATAGGCTTTGGGGCCCTTATGCAAACATGTTTCTGTGGGGAAGGAGGAAGCCAATTTATAATAGGGATGTCCCACTTCCCAGGCATATAAATCAGTATTTCTGTTTCTCTTCATTTTTGTGCCATGTCTGTAGGGTAGTAAATTATTTTCTGCCTATGAAATGCCATAGGAGTCAGGTCCTAAATTTTATTCTGGAACCACATGGTGCTTGTCTTTCAGGAGGTGCTCATTCTGTCTTCTACCATATTGTTAGCAGGCAGGCACAGCCTGTAGTAACACTAGTCCTTAGTGAATAAGGTGGTTGTGGCTTCAGACCCTTTCAGAAATGGGCTCTTTGACACATTCTGCATCTGAATTCTACCCTGCACAAAAGGCAAAAACATGTTTGAGAGTCACATAAAGGCATTTTTAGGGCCTTTGGAGAAATCTGAATGCTAGTTTCAGAGGACTACTTCTATACAGGTAAAACATTCCTTTCTCTCTTAGTGCTTCCATGGTGCTCACAGTCCTTCCCTTGCCCTGTTGGATCCTTGGCTCATTGGAACGAGCATTAGGAACTCTTTTTAAATAAGCTTTTTACAAGAAAAAAACAAGCCCTCCGTTTGGGATTCTTTCATTTCATTCATATCTAGCTACAGTGGTACAGCCACAGGCCGGGCACTTTGTCCCATTGTTTAGTAGCGTATGCCAAAATCAGCCATTGCAGCTGGAGGTGCATTGCAAGTATTGGACAGTACACATTTTGCCAGCACAGCGTAGTAAGAAGTAAGCATGAAAGAAAGAGGTAAACATTGTATTAAAGCCAAGACAGGAAGTTATTTTATTCCTCCCAAAAGCTGAGTGTGCACAAAAGTTCCCACGCTTTATGAAAGGGTTTGCCTCCTAGGTCCCATTGCCAAGAGTAATTCCTTCTCTTTCATTACGCATTGTGGCTCTTCGTGGTGGTTAAACATGTGGTCCATGGTTCACATGTGCGCTTCATGTGCCTGCTCCGAAGCATTTCATCTTCACGTCACCCCCCCCCCCCGACTGTGAGTCTTGGATTGCAGCTTTGTCCTTTTGAAAACTCTGATAAAAAATAAAAGGTTAATGTTCAGGTCCATTTATTTGTTGTGCGGTGCTGAAATATGATACAGTAGAAGATTCCTGTTCCAGACAAATGTATCTACTCATGCTTAAAGCTGTAGTCATCTTTTTCAAAACTCTTTAGAAATATTTCTGCAGGCTGTGTTTTAAGATATGCTTTCACTGGGAAATGTTGTATTAGAAGCCAACTTTAAATGCTGCTATGCATTACCATCAAATCAAATCATCGAGAGACCTTGAAAAGCATCTCCAAGGTCTCGCGAGGCCTCAGAGATGCTTTCTGAGAAGTCGCTGGAAGTTGGGTTCTGAGGTCTCGGAAGGCCTCAAACAGCATCTCCGAAGTCTTGTGAGTCCTCAGACATGGCTTCCAGTACTTCCCAAGGCACCAGAAGTTGTGTTGGGGGCCCTGTAGTTTTTTGTGGGTGCTCAGGCACCCAGAGCCCCTATTGTTGGTGCCCCTGCAATGGATCCAAGGCCTTGGTTCATTTATTGGAGGCAAACCTAGAAACACTGAGCCCTCCTGTTTGAACCAGAGAATGCTTAACCAGAGCCCAGCAAGTAAATGAAAGAAATATACAACATGCCTCTAGATAACAGTTCGAGAGTGACATGATTTTGTAAAGCATGGCAGTTTTCCTTTAAAAATAGGTTTCTCCTCGGGTAAAATGAAATGCCAGGCAGTTTTGGAGTTCACATATCTCCACAATTTGTTGTATTATTTTGACATACAGGCAAAAACATATACACACTGTAGTTGCATTAGAAGGGTTCACAGATGGTCTCTCAAGATTCTCAAGTCTGGACTCACCATTTGCAATGGCTGTACCATGTTTTTTGTTATTGCCCCAGCTAGTAGCAGCATCCTCCATGCAGGGGTGGACTTTGGTAATATGGGGCCCTGAGTGAGGACGAAATTTGGTAGGCCTCCACCGGAATATTTCTTATTTTCACAATAATTACTTTTGTATTTTTTATTTCATGCCTCTTTGACTCAGAGCCCTTTGCAGGGGAACTGCCCACACCACCCTAAATCTAGGCGCTGCTCTACAAGACCCCTAATGTCATTCCTGGGCATTGGAGTGGGGCCAATACAAGAAATATGGTAGAGATTGTTTGGATATAATTCTGAAAGTGGCCATTTTCTAAGAGGTGAGGAAAAGGAAAATGTCTTCTGAGAAATTCCAGTTCAGCTCTAATCTGCTTCAAGATACCTGTCGTTAACAGAACTAAACTTTAAGACAAATTTACTCAAATAGCCTCAAGTAAAAAGAAAATACCTCGAAAATGGTACAGGGAAGACAATGAGAACTTGTTTTTTCTTGGATAAATGATCTCTCCTCTCTGTGTGGCTTCAGTTTATTTTCTCAGAAAATACCTTTGAACTAGGGATTAGTTGTGTTTCGGATTCGTTCCATTAAGCCATTTTCACAGTCTGAAATTGCTGCTAATGGGAAGAAATGTGTGGTTTGAAATGTGCAGTGTTGGATCAGCTAACTAGTTTTTGCAAAAGGACAGCTAATAAATAAAATAAAAAAATAAAAAAAAAGAGTAGATGAGAGCTGTGGAGAGAGGTGAAACACCTGTAGAGATAAGAGCTTAAGTAAGAAATATTTGTGCAGTTTTGGCACCTGTTGCCCTGGCACAGTATGCTTGAATAATCATTGAACAGGTCCAGATTTTAGCCGAGTTCTATACAAATTCAAAGCCAATTCTGTACACACTTACCTGGGAGGAAGTCCTAGTAAACACCTGTCTAGGCAGAGGTTCTGTTCAAGTCCTTCTGAGACACTGTCCTGTCAGCTGTAGGAGTTGGGGCAACAGTCTTCTTCTGCTTTTTCTTTTTTTGCTCTGGAGGAACCTGAGGGGAATACTATTCTTAGGCTCTCTTCTCTGGAGGTGTAAGGTTTCCTAATCCCCAGAGCATCTCTAGTCCTGTGCTGTATGAGAACTAGTCAGAGCTCAACCCTGGAGGTCTGTGCAAGGGCATTTCTTTCACCCACACTGCCCCTGCTACAATTCCAGGGCCCACAGATTACCACCCCTTCTGGGTCAGTGGTATCTCCCATAGCTGGCTGTTTGTGTCCACGATGGCCCGGGGTCTGACTGTAGAGCCGGTCAGCAAGTGCTCCTCATCAGCAGTTATGAGTGGTTGGATTTTTGATAAGCAAGCAATCTCAAATGTTGTAAATGACAATCAAGCAGATCTGATACTTGCCCTATTCAGCAGGCAGGCCTCACAGCCTTTTCATGTTGAGTGAGAAGGTCTGAAGGACTGTAAGCATATCTAGCCAAGTGTGCTTCAGTCCCCCTCATGGCTGGGAACCCTACATGATCATGGGAAACACTCTGAGCATCCCATCAGATCTTTCTACAAGATGTTGGAAGAGTGAGGCATGGCCTCTCCACCAGTAGAATTTAAGAACGCCTCATTAGGGCTACTGTGTCAAAAATATTTCAAGACTCTTTCAGAAATAAAGCCTAGGCTACAAGGGTTTGGGTTTTAGCTATTGGTGCTAGCTCTTTTCGATCTCAGAAGATTGTGAAATCTGATTATTCTGTTTTATTTACACAATGTGGAACTTAAAGCTATTGGAATACTGAAAAGCACAGTAAAATGTAAACAGATACCCATGCAGGCAAAGCTTACAAAAACAGAAGAGGTGAATTTTCTGCTAATACATCCTCTCCAACGTGGGCCATGATTTATTGTCTCACGGATGACAGATTGGGGGAAGGTCACATCTTGGAAAAACAATTGTCCATGAGGAGGTGCATAAATTTTATTTTCTCAAATGGCTGAGTTCAGCTCTGTAATCTTTGGAATGTTCAAAATGCATTCCAGTTCCCACAGCAGCACCTGCAGAAAGCTTTGTGTTGTCTTTATGGATAGGCTTAATATAGGCACGTTTTATGGCTGCCTATATTAGCAGTATGGAATGCATGTGATAAACAGTCATGGTAAGCTCACTAGAATTGGATTGATGAAATGGAGATAAATAAACTCAGCATCCATTTCATATATCTGTAAGGAAAATCTCCAGAAAACGTCCTTCTGTCACTAGAGAGAATATAGATTAAAGGATTTTTCATCCTCGAATTATGCAAATATTTGACAAGTAAGAACAAAAAGCCTGGTAGGCCTTAAAAGTAGTAGTAGTAGTAGTTGTTCGTTTGTTTGTTTTTGTTAATCACCTTAGGCACCCTAGTAGGAAAGTGGCATCAAAATATATAAAATAAACTATCATTCTTACCTTTCCTTCCTTTAAGGTTTTTAAGCAGAGGTTGGATGGCCATTTGTCATGGATACTTTAGCTGAGATTCCTGCATTGCAGGGGTTGGACTAGATGACCCTTGGGGTCCCTTCCAGCTCTATAATTCTATGATTCTATACCTTCTTACCTTCCTTAATTACTTTCCAGAGTTATATTATCAATTGACCTTCTGACAAGAGGTCATGCCAAAGGATGCTGTTGCATATCTCTTTTTCACGGCTGACCACATCCTTGAGTCTGATTTCAGACAACCACCATCTAGTGTCTGTTGAATCCATCTTTTGCTTCACTGATTTGTCCTCTGCAACCTCACCATCCTACCTGGATTTGAAAAGGGCTGGAGACCACAGTGGCATTTCATTGCCAGAAATACAGTACTATTCTTAAAAATGGATGGTGGATCTTCTCCTGTGCTTGTTGTTCCATCCTAGGTTTAGGACCACATTGAAGAAAGCAATGATTTGCTGGGTGGGGTGGGGAGAATATATGCTACTCTTTAAATAGATAGTATGTAGCCTCTCCTTCTTCATCAGTTGACTTTATTTCTCCCATAAACATCTACCAGAGGCATAACTTACCATTTCTTTCCTCTACAGGACTTACAAAAATGGTACCGGTGAGGCATGATTGCCCTCGGTGGAGGAGATTACTGTGTTAGCAACATAGGAAGGTGAAGGTGCCTTCTACCAAAGCATACCAATGGTCCATCTAGCTCACTATTCTTTACACAAGGGATGGATAACTTGTGGACTCCAATATCCATGAGCAACAGCCCCAAATGGCCAATGGTCAAGCGTTATGGAAACTAGTCTAACAGCATCTGTTAGCCTCTGGTTGGCCACTCCTTGCCTACATTGCCGGGCAGCAGATCTCCAGGGTTTTAGACGGAAGCTTTTCCAAGTCCTACCTGGAAATGCCGGGGATTGAACCCAGGACCTCCTGCATGCAAAGCACATGCTCTGTCACTGAGCTACGGCTCTTCCTCTTTGATTTGTTATTCATTGTCTGTATCAGCATGAATCTTAGAGTCTTTGGATGCTTGTGAAAGATCAGAATTCTCTCCTGTTCAGCCCCATTCCACCTCCCACCAGATAAATTTGACAACATAAGCTATCAGCCAGCTTAAGTCTAATTTGTTTTTGGTCATGTCATATCTAAAGCAAATTTGAAAAGTTCTTCGGTGTGCTTTCCTAATTCTCATGTAAGCTCCTCTTACTGCTTTTTAATCTTTCACATGTGCTTGTTTACAGTAATTTAAAAAAATAATCAGAAAAAGTCCATGCTTTTTGTCAGAGGTTTCCAACATGGTGCCTGTGGGCACAGCTGTTCCCTTGAGGTCTTCCCTTGATTTCCCACAAAGCCGCTGAACCCATCCCCCAACCCAATTCATTGTCCCTCGCTCGCTCCATGAGCTGATAAGTGTGATTACTTTTTTCTGACTTGAAAAATTCAAAAAGCTGAAAGAGGAAGTGGGAAAGAGCTTTTCAATACTCAGATGAATTCTTCTGGATCCAACTTTTACCTATATCCCTTGGAAAGGCAAAGTGTGCTTTCCTTCAGCCTCTTGGGCTGATCCAGGAAGGAGGAAGTGAAGTTACCTGAGGCAGTGACGCCCATGTCATTCTCTCAAAAATCATAATGTGCCCATGGAACTAAAAAGATTGGCTCCTTCTGCATTTACAATCAAGTTTCTGGTTTAAGTTACGAAATACAGTACAAATCATTCATGATGCAGATGTTAGCCCTTTGTACAATCGAACAGGCTCTTTGGCATCACTCAGGCTACTGCAGCTGGAAGCAAACATGAATAACAATTCAGCAACAGGGATTTCAAACCCTTAGCTTGAGGAAGGCACTAAATGTTGGGGAAGAGACTATGAGGGGTAGATTTACCGTCACTGAGCTAGTACTGGAAAGATGGAAATGAATGATTAAACCATCCTGTTGGGCAGAAAGCGAGGAAACACAACTGCATGGCTGTGTATTTTTATGGCAGTAACAATGAGGCATGGCGGCCTCCGAAACAGTTCTCATGATAAAATCCCAGCTGGATTCTCAGAGCTGTGTTGTGGTCTGTGCTTGGGGATTTGACAAAGCAGCTTATATGCATGTGAACTGGCTAGATCCAAAACATTTTTATGAGAGGGTAAATGAACATATGGAAAGAATCGAGAAAACCCCATCCAGCTTTTAATATGTAAACAGTGCTCTAGCTGTAGGTCATAAAGTAAATACAGATTTTTAAAAACACCCGATCGCCAGATGGTGAAGAAAAGGCGATGAAAGCAAAATGTATGCTATGAACGTGACGAGAAATTGACGGGATACGTTTTCGGAGTGTACCTTCGCTCAAGTGGCTTTCCACTAAATTCAAAGTGCAGCATTTTTCAGGTGTGAGCATCTTAAGTCTTATTTCATCAGAACTACCCTCTCTTCATTTTTTCCCTACTTCAGATCCTGAACCCATCTATCTCTGGTCTTCACAGTGGGGAACAATGTTCCCAAGTGAATTGCAAAACAATTGCAGATCATCTGTAAACAGAACCTTCCCACAATCCTGGGATTGCCTGTAAGAAGCTTTTAGAATTCGTTGGCATCTGTTCCACAATCTCCCCCCCCCCCCCCCCGCGCCTGAGTTTCTTGTAGACATGATATTCTTCTGGATTTCCTACTTCGCTGTCATAAACATGCTGTTGATCTCCTGCTTCATTTGGCCCCAGCGGAGGTTGCAAAACTAGTGAGGAGAAGCATTTCTTCCTGCTTTTATAGTCATGCTGAAAAGCAGCTTCTCTGAAACCCTTTTAAAATAAACTTCTTTCTTTCTTTTTTTAAGAAAGACACCCTATCAACTTTCTAACATCTGCACAGCACACAGTGAAGTGATAATGCACGTAGAAGTTCATGGGTACTGATTTTTCCTGGAACATATTACATATTATTATTATTTTTACATGGTGCTGTGGAACCTCAGGCCTGGGAGCTAAATGTTCTCCTCTGTGTCTGGACCTCTGGGCTCTCCTCAGCCACAACCTGTCCCTCAGACCATCTCCCCCCTCAGTGCTTTTGCGTGGCTGGAATGTGTTCTTGAACATCTGCTTTCCTGGAAGGAGAATGTCATACACAGATCCAGTGCTTTTTTCCTAGAAAAAGAGGTGCAGGTAGTCACCATGAAGTTGTTACAGTAAGTGTCACACCTTTTAACAACAACGAAAAGAGGTCCGGTCCTGCGTACCCTTGAATACCCCCTGAAGAAGAAAAACGGCGCTGCACAGACCTATAAACATTAGGGAAGGAGGAATACCCCCTGAAGTTTTCAGGAATTGAATTTAGCCTACTATACAAAGGTAAGGGTACATACAATGTATCCTTTTGCATCTGGTCCCAACCACCATTTGTTTGCACCCCTGAAAGTTTCCCTTGAGGAAATAAGGCGTTCAGGCTGGAAAACGCTCCCCACCCCAATTCTCCAAGCACTCCAGGTGTATTGAAAAATAAGACAGTCCCTGCTCACAGGCTCACAGTTTAATAAGGGAAAACAGGAAGCAAGCATTGAAACAGCTTTGGTTATTTATTTATAGCACTCCCTTCATCCCAAAGAACCCCAGGGTGACTTAGGGCAGGCAGCACAGTGAATCAGGCTAGCCCTGTTCACCAGGTCAAACCACAGGGTTAAATGTGTCGCTTGTCATTGCATTTTCTCTTGTAAAAAGTATAGCCAGTAGTTTCTATGGGCCCTGGTCAGAGTTAACCCTTTTTTCTTTGTGCTGCAGCCCTAAAGGACCCCCCCCCCCCCAGCTTCTATTGGAGGCAAGCTTCCATTGGCAGCAGGCTACTGCTACCCACCCCAATAACTGCTATGGGGGCTTTCCTCTCAGGTCTAATATTTTCACAGAGGTGATTTTAATCAGGACCACAGCAGGGGGAAAGAGATGTGTTTCTTCATTTGCTTGTATGTTGTATACCATGGACCTGATCTTGTCCCCAATGGGCTGATGAAATAGTTGTGTTTATTATTTTGGAAAGAGTCATACAACTACAAGTCAGAAACTGCATGAGGTTGGGGTCCCTGGTCTTTAACTTAGAGATGTTGCTGGGAGATCTGGGAGAGTGGTGTTTGCAGCTCTGCTTGACCATGGGCTGGTCCCGGGGATGTCCGCCATCCTCATGCATGGCTGGGTGAGGGGATGGTCGCTTGACACCACCCTCCTCTGGCAGCCACAGACCACATCTGAGCAGGCCTGGCCCCACAGGCCAATCAGAAGCAGGGGCGAGGGGCTGGGCCAGGCTCTCCCGGCAGTATTTACCATGGCAACTGCATGTAGGCCGCCCTCTTTGCTAACTGGCAGGGGCCAGTTGTCTTCACAGTTGAGTGGGTACCCCATTAGAGGGGTCCAGGAGGAGAGATTTTTGTCCAGTTGCCCACATGGGGGTCGATGGGCCAAAACACCTCTCACAACAGTGGTCTGTACAGGTTCATTGCACATGATCAATGTTGGGAGTGACTCCCAGCACTGGGTCAACCTCATTAGGTTCGACCTATTAGCCAAACCTACTCACATCTGGAATCAATCAAGTTGTAGCCTAATTCAACCCAATACGAATCTCCTGTGTTCCTTTCTATGGTCTACCCCTCACCAGACTCTGGACATCACGTGCCTGTGCCAGCAATTTGAGTTCAACAGCATTTGGAGAGCCGCAGGTTACTCACCACTAGTATATTTGATGCGACAGTTTTTGAACAGCCTCCTTTAATGTGAAGGAAATGTGAGAACCTTCCCAAGTGGGCTGGGGGTTGTGGATGAGGCAGAGAGTGTGGGCGTTTTGCACTGCTTCTTCTTCACAGGTTAAAGAGGCAGCGTTTATTCCGGGGCTTCCCACCTCGGCGCACTGGCCCTTGCCACAGACAGTTGACCCCATCCCGATCCTGAGTCACCAGGCCCATTCAAGAGCACCTGTTCCCTCCCAGCGTGCAAACCCCAGCGCTGCTGAGTCAGAGACCAGAGCACATTAAATCATTGTGCCTGCTTGCCAGCAAAAGTTGGGAGCTGAAAGCAGAGTTAAGCTGCTTGGGCTCCTTCCACTGCCCATGTAAGCTGAGCCTCCCACTGCTGGGCAGCCAGGCTGGCACCTGACCCACTTGAGTCTGAGCAGAGTGGCCAGCTGCCTGTTATTAAATACAATTGCTTAATTATTTGTTAGTTGCAGGGTGTTGAGGGGGAGGCACTGGAACAGAAACATGCCTAATATTAACAGCAGAGTTACCACAAAGCAGGCTTTCCGACTGAAGGATGGTGGGTTGACAACCGGCGCGGCTCATTCTGCTTCTAAATTTGGCTTTCTGGAGAAGTGACTAACGTCATGACTGGCACGGCAGAAAAATGCCGCCTTCAGTTGTGCTGACCCTTCTCTCCTTTTGATTCTACCCAGCCTAACTAAGGCTCTGTTTACATGGGGACTGCCCCTGGAGTGTCTTTTGATACATTAGGAAAGTTTCATGCTCTCCTTTGTCCTGCAGTGATCCCTAATAATTCTCTCCTGCCCTCGGCCCATTTCCTCACTGTCCCTTTCAGTGAAAAGAGCTTGTGGTGATGTGCATAAACCCCCTCTTTTCTTTTTCTGTGGAAAGCATGGGAGGACATGAGGGGGTGATCACAAGGCATTTTATTCTTCCCAAAGTGTTATTCTGATTCTGTGAATCACAAAACCCTGAGGGCACGTGGGACAATATGTTTTATTTAGGCATGGTAGTGTTTCAAATACAAGGTGAGGGATTCGTCAGGCTAACCGTTCAAGGGAGAAGTGTCATGCCCTCTGCTTATCCAATGTCTTGTAGACTTCTTTTTGATTATTTCTATTTATTATTTGTTTTCTAAAAGGGTATCGTGCATAAGCATTTTTTTGATTGATTCTATTTCTATTCCACTTTTTATTCAAATAAATCCCAAAGCAGCTTACAAACAAAAGATAAAAATAACATAATGGAACATCACGAATACAGCATAAATTGTATAGAATACTTAACAAATCATCAGTAAAGCAATCACAAACAAAACAATTGTCATCTATGTAACAATAAGCATGGCTCTGCAGAGGAATAAGGAAGACTCCTAACTTGATTTTCAAAAGTAATGCTAGAAGCATTATCAGTTTTATTAGCATGAATTTATACCAGGAAGACAATGTAGCATCCAGCAACCATAGGGAAACTATTCTGATGCATCAAAACCACAAGGCAGCTAAAACAAATTTAAAGCCTCACCAGCCAAAGTCCTGCTGGAAAAGCTTTTAATAACATTCTTCTGAGATGGAAAACAGAGCTGGTTTGACTGGCCTCCCTGAGAAGTTCCACAGTAAAGGTGCCACTGTAAAAAAGGCCTTGTGCTTTGTCAACTTGAATCTAATTTCCACTGATTCTGGTGCTTGGAGCAGTGCCCAGACATTATCCTACTTGTACGTGTATGTCTGTGTAAGTGAGAGAGATGTTGTAGGTAAATATGGAACAAGGCTGCTGTTTAGGGCTTTAAATAACTGCACTTTGAATTGTGCCCAAAAATTAATTGGGAGCCAGTGGACAGAAGAAGCTGGTGAAGACTTTTAATTAGTCTAAAGCTATGACACGCTGGCATGGCTTCAAATCATTTAGTCAGACCAAAGTGCAACAGATAAATGGTCCCAGAAAACAGAAAAGGGCGGACAAAGGAAAGACAGAATGCTATATTAATCTTAGAAAGATATCTACAAATGGATATCCTTGAAGTGAGGTTGCTACTGGTGTCAGCTTCCGGAAGGGCACCATTTCCTGCTTGCCTGTTTCATTTTTAAAAATTAAACAGGGAGAGATGCCATTTTGAAAGTTCACTTTGGGAATATAAATGTCTATGGCACTGTGCCTTTTCTTTGGCACTGCAAAGCTTTAAATTTGTCACTGGCTTCTTATGAGGATTGGGCAGAGGTGTGGGGGGGTAGCTCTATTAGGGTGGGTGTGAGGAACCTTTTTGGCTCTCGGCCCTCATTCCCTTATTGCCAACCCTTCAAGGGCCACTTGCCACTGGTAGGTGGGCCACACTCTTCATGCGCCCCTCAGCCAAATACTTAGCTACTCTCCACTCCTATCCATTTGCCAAGATTTCAGGGGAGACCAAAAGTTTCAGACAACTTTAGATTGGTGAGGAGGGATGAACTCCCCCTGCTCTCAGTTCAGATTGGCTCAGCAGGTATAAACTTTCTCAACAAGCGCTTTGTGGGGAAAGCATCTGTTTTCCAGAGAATTCTCTTCTGGCTCATAATATTGGCGCTTTCATTGATTGTACATCATCCTGTACCTTATCATGTTGGCCCCTAGTACAGAGAACTTCTGGGAAGGCCAACCATCACCAGCCCTCCCAAAAAACCGCTAGGGGAATAATAGATAATTTTACATCTGGGTGGAACGCAGCAACTGTCTGGCAAGAAATGAGAAACGCAATTGATGATCCAAACAAAAGATACTCACTAGACAAAAAGATACATATGAGGGTAATCTGGTCATGTAATTTCTAGACAATAAGAATTCCATTGAGAGTATGTGGAGACCTTTAAAGAACTTTTGTAAATACACCTAAAAAGCAACTGGCTTTGTTGTTTATGTAGTTTCATAGCCATCCATGAGAGTTTAATTGAGAAATGCTTAAAGCAGCTGGAAGAATTCAGCTTTGTCTTCTGATTGTACATGTGTAGAATCTTATTTAACATTTGAGCAAGAGAAGCGTTTGTTTGTGTGTGTGTGTGTTACACACATGTATATACACACATACACACATACATACATGTATGGCATATGGTTTAGGTAGAAATCCCATTGTTAGACATGTTGTATTACAGTCGTACCTTGGATCCCGAATGCCTTGGTACTCGGACATTTTGACTCTCAAACACTGCAAACCTAGAAGTGGGTGTTCCTGTTTGCAAACGTTCTTTGGAACCCGAACGTCCAGTGGGGCTTCCGCGGCTCCCGATTGGCTGCAGGAGCTTCCTGCAGCCAATCAAAAGCCGCTCTTTGGTTTCCAAACGTTTTGGAAGTCGAACGGACTTTGGGAACAGATTCCATTTGACTTCCAGGGTACGACTGTATTCTGGTCACTGGACATTAGTACTGCTGCTGACTCTTGTTAGCAAAATAGTATGTGCTTCTGTTGTCTTATTCTGAAATCCTATGCACACTTTTCTGGGGGTAAGTCCCTACTGAACTGAAGGGGTTACTTTAAGTAGGCATGTATAGGATTGCAATACTAATTCTTTTGCAATTCACATCTGTTAAACTCAGTTTTTCCCTGCGTATGAAGTTAAGTGGCCGTTGCAATTCTGATAATCTTTCATCGCTAGCTAGCTTGTTTACTGGCCTGTCTCTGTCTCATACTCAGTTCTGACACTGTAACAAAAGCTAGAAACTATGAATTCATCCATTTATTTATACTCCACAGTGGCTCTATTTTTGTCAGCAAAGAAAACCCTTCATTTGCATTTTGCCTAGCCTTTAAAAATTATGATCAAATAATTTTTGACCAAACATGGACATTTGTTTCTTTATTTTTAGCACAGAATTTACAGGAAATGAAAAATGAAATGAGAAAAAAGTAATTTTAGCAAAAAAATTAATTTTTTAAAAAAGAATTCATTGTACTTTCTTGATTTTATTTAAGCCTGCTTCAAACAAGAGACAAGGCTAAATGGGCCTGTCTGTATACATCCCATGTGACAAACTACACACGAGAATGACTTCCATATTTTGTGGGAGCCCCTTCTTATGGAGCTGCCTAAAAATAAGTTGCTACATTCTTTAAATTAAGGCTGCAATTCTATACAGTGGTACCTCGGGTTAAGTACTTAATTCGTTCCAGAGGTCCGTTCTTAACCTGAAACTCTTCTTAACCTGAAGCACCACTTTAGCTAATGGGGCCTCCTGCTGCCGCCATGCTGCCGGAGCACGATTTCTGTTCTCATCCTGAAGCAAAGTTCTTAACCTGAGGTACTATTTCTGGGTTAGCGGAGTCTGTAACCTGAAGCGTATGTAACCTGAAGCGTATGTATCCCGAGGTACCACTGTACACATCTATTGAACTCAGTGGGGCCTACTTCTTACACATGTATAGGAGAGTACTATCAGTTTGGTAGCTGGAAATACTGATCTGAACATGAAGCCCTTATCCCTGAAGAACATATTTGTCATTATGCTATACTTGGAGATAAGCACCCAAATTCAATAGACTGCTGATCTGATCACTTTTGGCATTTCCCATGACCCTGATTGACAGTGACTTTTTAAACACGGGGCATATTTTGAGTTGAGCAAGAACTGAAGAGACTGCAATCTTGGATCTGCTATTGGCTGACTCCCATGTGACCTTGACACACTATTGCACTTGACATGGAAGCTATCCAAAACTAGAATTTCATACTATTGTTGTTCTTTGGTATTATATATATGTGTGTGTGTGTGTGTGTGTGTGTGTGTGTGTGTGTTATATGCCACCTTTGAAGGCATAGCCTTCACAAGTCATTCCCAATACCCTTTCCCTTTCCATGTAGTTATAAAGACTAATTGGGGGATTAATGAAATAATGGCGGGGAGGAAAGTCCTTTTCACCTCTCATATTCTCTTTTAAAATTAGAAGTGGACCATGGAGGGCGTCCCTTGAGCTGCATGCCTGCTGGAGAGCGTAGAGGTTATATTGGCCAACATTAATGCAGAGACAGTGATTGAATAAATAACAAAAATAGATCTAAAATGGTGCTTCATGACAAGGCACTAAGTATGGCATTGTCTCTCCCCCTCCTCTGAAAGAAGCCATTTCATCTTTTTATGGCTTGTGTGGGTGGGTGTTTTCTTCTTCCCAGAAGTCTGGAGGGGGGAAAGCTTTGAGGCTAAGTGAATAACTGCTTTTAAATAAAACGTGTGCAAGTATATATTTATCTGAAAGGCTGGATCATCTCCAAAAGAATAATGAGTGCCTCAGCCAAGCAGAGAATGTTCTCTGTACAATACCTGTGACCCAGAAAGGAAAGACTAGATGGCTTGAGGGAGTTGCCAGCTGTCCTTCTCTTTTCAGACTAGATTCCTTCCTTTCCAGGATACGTAAAGCCTCCCACATAATCAGCTTGCAGCTCAGCAAGTGCACATTTACCGTCCCTTTGGTTTGTGGGCCTCAGAAATCTTCTCTCAAGGAAGTGATTTGTTGGGAAAGGATTCCATATTCCCAGCACTCGGAGCAAAATATAATTGCTGGGGAAATGCGATTCTTCCTCCCAGCTAGCATAGAGCTGTTGGAAATTATAGTGCTGCCTGGAATATGGTTTTCGTGAAACTATTGGGTCGTTCCTGTGACATTACCAATAACTGAGGGAGAAAAACCAACTCTCATGTGCCCATTGTATGCTGCAGTGCAAATAGTGATATTCAGCCTGCAGGGAGGGCAATGGAATGGAAGCTGCAGTTGAGCAAGGCAAAATGCAGAAAAAATGCATGTCAAGTTGACTTGGCCTTGAGACTACTTAGTTTCTTTTGCAAGTCCCCTTTTTGCACATCAGAGGGTTCTCCAAAACAGCACAGCCGTCCTATTCTGCAGTACGACTGCCACCTGCCTTCCATTATATGTCAACTAGATCTCAGGCCTTTGACTCTAGACTTACAATTGCTAAAAGTTGGTAGACTTTGAATCCAGAGTTGCTAAAAGTTGCGTCAGTAAGGGCATACTTTTAAAAGCCAATATTTGGCATTCAAGGGTTCTACGCTCTGCCAAACCTAAAAAGGAAAAAACGGATTTCAAACGTTTCTCAGTACTTCCTGTTGCCATAGGACACTAAAAACTTGGGCGCCTAATTAATTAATAGCAGGTATGTGCTTGGATCTTGTGGCTTCCTCTGACCCATCCATTTGGAAGATGAGGGACAATCTGCTTTGCTGGGCACAAATTTTAAATAGCCATCCCTTGCAAATCCAGAATTCTGCACTTCCCTTTGCTGCAAATTATTTAGTTACCCATCTTTCATCAACAATGCCTTTCCGCTAATAAGCTTCAGCATTTTATGCTAAAGGTTTTATAATCACTGCAGCCAGTATTATGTCTACTTGTAACATTCAAGTGTGACTGCTGTTCTTGTGTCAAAACAACACCAAAGTTTGTATCAGCAGGTTTGGCGGAACTCTGAGGTTTGCAGAAATACCAAAAAAGAAAAGAAAGAAAAATCATGGGGGGGGAGGGGCTGCAGTGCCGACTTGGCCTGCTCAGTAGTGATGGGCTGCTGGCTGCCTATTGAGGGGGAGAATGGAATGGAGAAGAATGGGAGAGAGCATGGCTGGCAGTGAGCAGGAATACTCTGCTGTGCAATGTTTTGCTGTTGTTGGTCCCTCTTATATTTTAGATATAATGATGGGCACAATCCACTGGAGTGCTGAGCATGCTTAAATCAATGCCTTAAGCAAACTTTGCGTTGAATTGTAGCCGGTTTCTTTAGTGCACAGAATGTACCACGGCTGCAAATCTTGGAAGACCTTTGTCGCAGATTTTTCTAGCGTGTTGTTCATTTGGTCCTGAATCTTATTTGAGTGTGTCTGACTGTACATTTGGGAGTATGGCTGTACAGTCAGACCAATCTCATCTGAGTACATTCTGCCGGATTAGCCAGTGCACAGAATGGAACTGTGTTCTAGCCGTGAAAGTCAGAATGACTGAGAATATTAACAAGTGCCCAATACAGCTAAAGTTAAACTATAACTGCAACAGAGGACTTGTCCCCTTGCCCTGCTCCTTTCCTGGGGAAAACCTGCTCTGAACTGGAACAAACAGCAATCCGGAGAGAACCCGAATTGCTGTTCGTTCCTATTGAGCGCTAAAGAGCAGTTTTCCCTGGGGTGGAAGCAGTGGGACAAAATAAAGTGTAGATAAGCCCTCAGTGTAAGCAAGTGCAAAGTGATGTTTGGGTGGGTGTCTGGGTAGGACTAAGTTCCTGTATATGCTTATGGGGTCTGAACTGGCAGGGGCTGGCCAGAAAAGAGATAATGATGCATAGCTCAATGAAAATGTTGACCCAGCACACGGCAACTGTAAAAAAACAAAAAAACACCAAATTACTTGTTAGGGATCATTAGAAAGGGTTTGAAAATTGGGGTGGGAGGTGGGAGGAATGCCAATGTCATAAGGCCATTATACAAATTATAGTGCATGCAGACTTGGAATACTGCATATGGTTCTGGTTGGCACACCTCAAAGGGATATTAGGCAGCTGCAAATAATTTAGAAAATCCTGCCAGTGGTCATGGAGCTAGAGCAAACTCCGCCATGAGGAGATGTTACAAAATTTTAGTTTAGAGAAAAGGGCCAGGTGGAACATGACGGGTACACAAAATGTGTGCATGGGGTGGTGAAAGCAGATAGGAGTTGTTTATCCCTCTCTTGTAATACTAGAACCCAGGACTATCCAATGTGACTAAGCATTGGAAGTGTCAGTACGAAAAGGAAGCACTTTTTGCACAGCACGTAGTTAAATTATGGAATTCACTATCCCCAAATGTAGTAACGGCCACCTCCTTTGATGGCTTTGAAAGGGGGTCAGATAAATTCGTGGAGGATGGAGTTATCAGTGACCACTAGCCATGCTACCTAGGCACTATGCCCAGTTTTGGAGGCAGCTGCTGGGAAGCAGGTTGGGCTTGGAGGCTTCCCATAGGCAGCTGGCTGGCCACTGTAGGAACATAGCCTAGATGGGCTTTGGTCTGGTCCAGGAAATCTCGCCTTATTTTCCTAACTGAGGCCTCTTTCATCCATTTGTTGATTCATTCCACGTGCATGGAGGGGAGGGAGCGACTTTGCCTCATGGTCCTGTCCCAGATGTTCCTGCACCCTGGCTGCAACATCCACACATTCCTCAGGATTTTTGCAAACATGTTGCTATGTATGTGCAGTTGTTGGGGTGGGGGGAGTACTGCCAGGGAGACATCAAGCCACTCATTTATCTACATGTGGCAGATGCAAGTTAATGGGACCTGAGTTCAAGTCAAATCCCATTGCTTTCATTGAGCCTCAGCCATGGCTGGCTAGTTTGATATATTTTCCAGTTCATCCTCTTTATTGCGAATACAGTGGTGGATTTGTCCAGCATGTCTTCACCAAAACATCAGCAAGCCACCACTTGTAAGTACTTTTTGGGTGATAGTGATCAGATTATTTCGCTCTTCTCCAGAGCTCCCTGCAAGGGTGTCTGACTTATTGAGCAGTCTGCATTGCTGCATTCCCATTGCTGTCTGATAATGGGATAGGCCATATTTCAAGTGCTCTGGTGTGTTAACCCAGAACAACACTATTCAGTGGCGTTCCCTTTGATTCCTGAAACATCTTGTTCCTTTACTAAGAATGTTAAACTGAAACAGGCCACTGCAGCTACTGTCGATCTTTCAACAGGATGCAATGGAGAAAATGGGAAGAGTTGGGAGAGTTGTGCTGCCAAACCACAAGGATAAAAGGTAATGGAGTCATGTTTTTCTCTTCTTCAGCTTATCAGCGTAAAAGAGCTACACTGTCTACAGTTAAAGCTGTCTACTCTTGACTTTTTGCATGGTGCTGGACAGAGCTTAACATATTTTCCTTCTTTCTTCGCCTCTCCAATGGGAAAGACACAGGACTTATCAAAACATGGTGGTCATACAAACTTAAGGAACTACATCAGTTAGATGTGCAAATATCTCTGCCATCTGAATGCTTCAAAGTACAGAAAGTTCTTTTGAGGTGAAACCAAGATATATACAGGCACCCCCCCACACACTTAGGTGTCACACACGACTGTGTATTTGTGTGGTACTGGGAAACAAATAAGTAATTTAATTCAAACCTGGAAATGGCAGGATAGACCTGGAGAGTCCCTGTGGCTCGCAAGGAGAACCTCCCTGGAGCCCAAAGAGAACTTCAATGTGAGTGGAGGAAGCCCTGAAGGAGACTAGAGGCACAGAAGGCCTTGTTTAGGCTGCTCAGCCTCCCCGCCTAGCAGCTGACATGCGTGGTAGCACAGCAGCAGCATCCATTTTCAGCACGTCCTCAAGCCTCCAGCTAGCCAAAGCTTCTATTCTAGTTGAAGAGAGAGGTTTTGTAGGGGGTGCTCACCACTTATTTGATTTTCACTTATGCACATGAAGGCCCAGAACATAACGCTCACATAAGTGCGGGTGGGGGGGAGAATACCTGTATTTCAGCCAAACATAGGGCAGCCAACACAGTGCTTGAAGACCCTAGGTATGCTTCTTTGCTGTAAAGGTGATAATTTGCAGGGCAGAAGGGGTGAGCAGGAGCTGCTTAAACTCTTCCCTACCCAGTGCTTTTCCTCTGCTGCCCTTCACATTTAGTCACCTGCGCCCCCTGCTGTCGCCCCACTTGTTGTATACCCTGATACATATTTACTGCGTCACTTGAGCCACTGGAAGGGGAAGGGACTACATGGAGTAAAGGAGGAAGTAGGGTAACGATTAAGCAAGCAGACCTCCTGAGCATAGCCAGGGTGTGCAGATGTGTGTTGGCCACCATGTGGTAGGTTAAAAAGATCTGAAAGTATAGCAACCTCTATGTATGGTGAAAACTCTACCCCAAGTACTTGGGGATGTTGAGACAAAGAAAGAAACTGCAGATACTGCAGAAATCTATGTGGCTGTTCAGGAGCTGGCGTTTCCCTAGTGTGGTGCTTCAGTTGCCAGCTAGGAGGTAAATGAGAGTGGGGGGGGATTTTCGGGGGGGGGCATGCAATTAGGAATGGGATATGAGGAGGGAGCAAACTAGCAAACAGTTCACAGAGCAAATAAGTGCAGAAAGATGTATTCATGGGCCCAAAAGAAGACTAAAAGTTGAGTTAGGGAGGTCAAAGGAGGAGAAAAGTCCCTGAATGAAGGAGATGCTATAGCAAGAACCGAAATCTATCACTGCAAAGAACCAAGGTTAAATAATATTGGAAAAACAAAAGATGGCAACTGGGATGTTTGGGATAAAAGACTGTTGTGAGTGGGTTATTAAAATGCTCATCTGCAGGGCTATTTCAGGGTTACTCATGCACGTACTTTTGTAACCCAAGAAAACCTTTAATATATTTTTTATTTCGAAGCTGTACAATAGCTTTCATTTTTTCTTAATGCAGCTTTGCTACATTACTGTGCTATGCCATATTGTGTGCCCCAATCAGATATGAATTACAGCACATGTTGCTTCATAATATAAAGCAATGGGGGGGGGGGGAGAACTTATTCAAGAAGTGCTACAGCACCATCTACAGGCTTAGTGGAAGGTGTACAGATGTCCTAATTGATTCTTCCAATTTTTATATTCAATTTGGAATGAAGACTTTAATCTGGTTGTAAGTTTTTAGTATAAGAAAATGTAAACTTTAAAATGGAGACAGGGCAAGATGGATCCAGTTTTTAATAATGATAATAATAATAATAATAATTAATTAAAGATGTGTTGGAAGTGTTCACAATTTAATCCCCCCTGACTCCCACAAACTGGGGAGTGGGCTTGTATTACTATTGTGTATTCAGCACAGCTATTGCTTTAGCCAGTCTGATACATTGTCACTTGCCATGGGGGAAATACAAGGGCAGGAAGGGCAGCTTCCTAGTTTAGAATATTTTGAACTATGCCTTTGAAACCTTGGTTTTTATTAACATGTCAGCCCAGACACGTGCAATATATATACAGATTAGGAGGAATGCCACTGATGATGAAGACAATTTCACACACATTCTTTTGCTTCCCGTCCCCCTCCCTTCCCCAGAAATTACCAGATTCCCTCTACCTCACTTTTACAGCCTGCGAATGGGGAGCCTGCAAGAGTGAGAGAGGGTATTTCTTCTTTTAAACAAATCTACCTGCATCTTTAGTGTCAAACTGGGGGTAAAGTTTATGGCCATAGGCATTTTCCAGGTAAGCTCTCTCAAAGGAGCAGCACAAAGACAATTGTGTGCCCTTGCACAAGTCCTCTTCACTTCGGTGAGTGTGACCTGCACAAAAGGGGGCATCGTAGATTCTTATTTTCTTTTTTTTTTTAATTACAAGTACAGTACTTTCCTAGAGTTTTCATTGCTTCAATTTGTGCTTTCCCCACAGATTTTATGACAAGAAGTACCAGGTGTTTCTGAAACTCGTGGAACATCAGCAGGAATATAAAACCATCATGCAGAGTTTGTAGACACCATGAAGGAGAATTACTCATGACGTTGGAAGAGTGGTGGTGTCCCCCCCCCCCACACATTCTATTTCTTTATTCCTTTATCTAAATCAGTGATGCTTCATAATGTACTTACATTTCTAATTTTATAAAAATACGTTGAATACTTTATTGCCTGTTGAGCAAGTTCTCTAAGCTACTGCCAAATACCAAATCAAAGAAGGAGCTTTTGCCTCCAGTGAAAGCAAATGACATATTACTATGGGATAAGTCAGATGAAGTCTTACAATATACAAGAAGCCCCATGGAACATGTGTACTCTGTATCCATGGGGCCTCTTTTAAAGGACTCACCCTGTATTTTTCCTTCCTACCATCTTAGACTGGAATCAGCTTTCTGCTATAACCCACCACCATCAACATTTATAGCAAAATTAATCTAGAACTTCCATAAAATCCCTCTCCTTAAATATTTCATGCATTTATTTTAGCTGATCACTAAGAGTTAAACACATGTCCATTTACACCCTGTGGGTCTAGTTCACATCAAAAGTCAGGATATATACCCCGAGTCCCTAAATAAATTGCCCTCCTCCGTTTTCCTGGGCTCATTCTCCTACTCTATGTCTAACTTTCACCTCTGGGCTTTTCCTTGCACCCCCCCCCCCCGGTTCTCCCCCAGGTTGCTATTCCCTAGCAACATAAAGGAAGGGTAAGGATTTCAGATAATGAGGTTGCAAAGTAGCCGGTTAATCTTATGGGTAGCCAGAAATAGCACAAATGTCTGGTTCAGTTAACTAGATCTCCTTTAAACACTGTTGTCCCAGGCAGCATTTCAACATTCGTGCTCTGTAGCACCACCTTGCGGTAGAATGAGGCACAGTTGGATCACAGTCCTTCACCTGCTGCCTCCCCAAGGATATGAAGTCTCTCAAGCAACAAGAAGCAGGAAGCAATTGTTACAGTAGGTGACCGGAAAGATCCTGCCCAGAATAACCAGTCTATGAGACTCTGTACTCCTGCTGCAAACCTTGTATCTGTAAACACATATTGCATTTGTTCTTTCTTGCCCTGCACTTGCTAACCCATGGATTGTAGCAATCATATCACCAGGGACTTCATAAACAAATAAATATTAGGATGTGTGCACGTGCTAGAAGAAGAAATGCACGGCAAGTTTCAGAACACCGTAAACAATAAATATTTATATGCATGCATTCTTATGCACAGCTAACACATAAAAACCCGAATTCCTTTCCACCATGCAAACACGTAACAGGTTACATATAAATTTGATTCATAGTTTTTTCATTGGTTATTTATTTATTAGATTTATATAGCCGCCCACCAATAAATATTCCCCAGGTGGCTTGCAACAATATATTCAAAATACAATATTCATAATTTAAAAAGCAAACATAGACAATAAAAGACAACAAAACAAAAAACAAAACGTCCTTGCATACAGTCGGGATTTAAAACCTAGTTTTAAAGCCTGGATGTACAACTTCTTTATTCACTCAGGTTTAACTGTACTAACTGCACTGGAGGAGGGAAGGTGCCAGGAAGGCCTCTCTGAGGAGGCAATTCCCTGGCTGAAGTGTCAGTACCAAAAAAGTTCCTCTCCTTGGCAGTCACCTGCCTGTCTTCACTGGGAGGCACTCGGGGCAGGAACCTTGAAGGGGATTCTAAAGTTTCCATAGAGATCTCCAAGAGGAGGTGAACTTCCTGGTCTTTTTTATTTCCTTTGTATTTATATAGCCCCATGCTGCTCAAGATGTCAGTACTTATATCAGATAGCATAGATTTTCATTTGGTTTTGTCCTAAGTTACTATAAGGATGTATATGAAACCTGCTTACAGTACACAAAGCCACCTTGAAACCAAAGCACAACTGGGAGCCTCAGCATAAGGAAGTGACTTTTAAAGAGCATGCTTATTTCCAAAAGACTCAGGTAACGGTGCTCCAAGGTGCCTTTTCTGATCCATTCTAATACCCTTGTGCCAGTTTTTGGGAGCATTTATTGATGGGTGGCAATATGAGGACTGTTGCAACTATTGGCAAGCATATCCAAACCGTAATCCCTATACATGTATCTGTAATACTGCACATGGCAAAGGATTATCTTAGATCAGTAAGCTGCTGAATCTGGAGGTCTGTACTGGACCTTCTAGCAGACGTTTTCCCCCTGTGTGCACCAAACACACACAAGTCTGCCTGTTCCTCTTTGTCTCTCTATAGTCTTTTAATGACGTGCAAAAAAATCATTTGTCGTTTTGAGGGCTCCACGTTAATCAGAATTGCGGTACCTGAGCTGTTGAGCTGTGGAACAGTTGGATCAGATCTTGGCCACTGTGCCTTCTAGGAGTCAGTCTTAAGTACCACAAATGCGAAATTGTCATTTTAGAATGGCAGCAGTGCTCTTCTAGAGGCTTGTGGATGTTGTTGGGTGTTAATCCATGATTAACGTTACAGCCTCCACCCAACTGTTGCTCTTCCATAAACTCCAGCGCTGCACACCAACCCTTAGCATTCTTCAAAGCTAAGGCCATTCTGTGTCGCTTCCAGAGACTAGGAAAATCCACCGTTGTCTGATTGGTTTTCCCATTATGAATAGCCGGTGCTTCAGCCCGTTATGATTCCAACAAAATGTTTTGCGTTGTAGAGCTCGTCATGTTCGCCCCTTCTGATTCCATCTGAGAGCAAATGTTTATCATACAGATTAAAAGTAGGAAAACAACAACTAGGTCATCAAACACACCCAGAATTCCACAAAGAGGTTCTGGCATCAGATCCAACGAAGAAGTCAAGCACATGAAGGTTCCAAAACAACAGATGACAACTCTGAGGAAGAAGATCCACACCAAGCCGCCCAGCGTGAAGATCCCTCGTACGGCCAGGTTGATGAGAAGCGGCATGTCATAAAGATAATCTGTGAACTGGACATAAAATTTGGGTAAGGTTATGAAACTCTTTATTTTTCATGCTGCTGTTTTGGATTTGTTAAGTAAGAAGACGAGAATTACAGGGATGACTAAAAACCTGCCAGCAACAATCCTTCCTCCTTTTTTCCTAATCGCCCCCATCCAGTCGTGATTCTTTCCTTATTGCCCCATTAAAAATACATGTTTTGCATTGTGCAAATTTAGCCAATGAGAATATTGGGTGCCACTTTTAAGAAGTTGGTTCGTTTATGTGGAGTGCACACTCAAACAGGAAACCCACGGGGTGTACACACTCCCATTTATTCGGTCCACTCCTATTGCTGGTTTGGGAAGCTCAGTGTATGCTCAGTGTTTCGCACAATCCATAGCTATTCTGTATCTACCTTGTTGTCTCTTGTGAAATACTGTGTTCTAGTGTGTATTTCCCCAAACCAGCTTCGATCTGAATTTAGAAAGAGAATGACCTTAGCTGCGTTTTAAGCCAGGAATGTCTAAAAGTTGCTACTTACAGGCCTAGGCTGTCCTGAGAAACGTTTGTTGTAATCTCTGATGTCATACACAATTTGTTTGCTCGGCTTGTCGGGCTGATTTTCACAAGGCATGTTGTACAAAAGAATGACCTTCAGGTAAAAAAGAAAAAAGCATGAAGCGTCTCTTTAGATTAGAACTATAAGACAAATCAGTGCTGTTTTATGCTTTTAATAAGCCTTTTGTTATTATGTCTTTGACCCCTGACTCATAGGCTTTGTCCTCCAGTGGGTAAATTTCCTCCCCGGCAGGCTGCCTTCCTTATTCTGCTACCTTTGCGCATTGTGCCAAGGCAGGCAGCTAGCGGCCAAGATCAGAGGAGTATAAGGAGTTCATCTTGGGTGAGCTGAACGCAATGCAAGAAGCCAGCCAGCTGTAATAAAAAGCCTGCTGTAAGCGCATTGTTTAATATTTGATAGGTGTTCCCTGATTTGACAGGCATCAAATGAGAGATGCAGATGTTTGGTAGTAGCCTGTAAATTTATAAGGATTATTCCTGGTACATATTTCCACCTCCTCTTGTGACTGCCAAAGAGCAGATGATCACAAGAGAAAACTCTTACTTTCTGTCTGCAGAGTGGGCAGCTGATTGCTTCTAGCCAAGGTCCATGTTTCCAGTATTCAATCAGACAGGAACCTAAAGAAAGAAAAAGTAGTATTGTAAGAACTGAAAACCTGCATAGCATGAAGATTCCTTCATCACCTGTTAATCCCTTCATCACCATGATCCAATTCCCACACTGAGATTACATTTCTACCTGAAAACTATTGGAAAGGGGGGAAAAATCCAGGCTGCTCAGTGTTTAGGGACACTGCTGGGGACAGCGACAGAAACAGATGCTGTCAGAGTTATTTGCCACCCAGGTGTGACCTACTTTCAGTAAAATGTGAGTGAAAATATGGTGTGCACAGTGGTACCTTGGGTTACATACGCTTCAGGTTACAGATGCTTCAGGCTACAGACTCCGCTAACCCAGAAATAGTACCTCAGGTTAAGAACTTTGCTTCAGGATGAGAACAGAAATCGGGCTCTGGCAGCGCGGCAGCAGCAGGAGGCCCCATTAGCTAAAGTGGTGCTTCAGGTTAAGAACAGTTTCAGGTTAAGAACGGACCTCTGGAATGAATTAAGTACTTAACCCGAGGTACCACTGTAGTTGATTGCAGAAAAGTAGCAACATTTAAAACCTTGATCTTAGAGGATGTTGTTGTGTTTTTTTCAAAGCCTTCACCAACTCCGTCCCTGAAATTATTCAGGTAGCTCAGGTGATAGAGCATAAGACTCTTAATCCCAGGGTTGTGGGGTCGAGCCCCACATATGGCAAAAAGATACCTGCATTGCAGGAATTGCACTAGATGACCCTCATGGTCCATTCCCACTCTATGATTCTTTGATTTGACAATACATGTGGTTTTCCCACAGCTGTTCTGATATGGGCAGAAAAAGTCAGATAAAAATTAATGCAGCTGCCTACACCGTGGGATACTCCCAATATCAGGGACATGGGTAGGGGTGATCCCGGGGCCCCTGGATCTCCTACCCCTTTCTCCCTTCCTAGCCATTTTTTTGTTTACAGGGTGGCCGGGCACAATGTGGAGAACAGTGCCAGCAAGACCCCAGGCACCCATCGCCTCTTGCTTCATGGCAGTGGTGCCCAGAGTCTTATAAGCACATACCAGCAGCCCTGTTCAATAGTCTGAAGCTTTAATGAATAATGCTAGAGATCCATATGGGTCAACTATACCACTTGCAACCATATTATAGGCACATATGCAGATCTCAAAACAGAATCATACCAGCTTTTCAAAGCACTTAAAAATCATGTTTTGTAAATCATTTTCCTCTGTTGACTCATTTGCAGCGACAAAGCTATTTCTGTATATATATATCCACATTTTCAGAACTGACCTCAAATCTACTTTTAATCCAGGAAGCTGCAGAGTTTTGTGTCCCTCCCCCCCCCCCCCAAGAAACACTCTGTTGGCTATTAGCAATTAGAGAAAAATAATATTGGCCCAGGATCAACTTTCTACCCCATTTCCTGGACATATGGTTCGAGATACAGGTGAAATTTGAAACATCTTGGAAGAAATATAGGAATTCCTGACGATAATATAGACTAACAATAATACATTCCCCCCTATAAGTCATAGCCGATCATCATTTTAAGCCATCAAATAACAATATGAGTTTTAGATATGACACTTGCCCACCTTTGCTCTTCTTAGTGCCAAATTGAATTAAAAATATAGGTTTCAAATAAAATGCTTTGAGACATAGGAAAACATAGCCTATCCAAAACATGTCTATGTCTATATATTTCATTTTAATAATTTACTTAAAGTGTTCAGCACTGGGTTGGGCAGGGGGATGAATGCTTGCTTATTTATTTATTTATTTGTGAGAGCATTCCTGTACTGCTTTTCAGCCCTGAATAAAGGCCCCTAACATATTTTGCAATATGCTGAAGCAATAAAACCATTAAATAATTCAAATTATTATAAGCACCATTTTAGCAAATATTAAAAGTGGTGTGGCGTGCCTTCCATCAGCTTCAGCCAGTGGCCCAGCTATGCCCCTACCTGGACAAGGGATAGCCTAACCTCTGTTGTCTATGCTCTTGTAACCTCTAGGCTGGATTACTGCACTGCGTTATACGCTGCCTCTGAAGATGGTTCGAGAAATTCAGCTGGTGCAGAATTCGGCAGCCAGGTTGCTCACCAGGGCAAGATGGTTTGAACATAGTACACTGATCCTGGCTGGATTGCAAGTCTTGCCAATTCGATTTTAACCTACAGGCAGGTTAATATGAGAGAAGGCAGGTCTTCAGATAACCTGGTCCTAAATAACTTAGGGCTTTATAGGTAAGAACCAACACCTTGAAATGAGCACATGAATGAACCTAAAGCCAGAACAATTGTTTTAAGACTGGTGTAATGATCTGCAAAGTGCAGATGATAGTATTCTTCCTGCTGCATTTTGCACCAGCTACAGTTTCCAAGCCCTCTTCAAGGGCAGACCCACAGAAAGCATGTTGCAGTAATCTAACCTAGACTTGACCAATGTACGTGTCACTGTGGCCACTCTGAAAAAAGGAGTCAAGGAAAACCCTTGAGATTATTTATTGATCCTATCTCTTCTTGGTACCATGTATATTGACTCGTTTGCTAGAACGATCTGGATTTGCTATAGCAAATTAGTCTTTGGGGTGGGAGTTTCCACTATTGGACACTTAACTCATTTCTGCTTTTTACTTGTGGCATACTAACATCAGAATGAAGAATGTAAGGGAAGAGGAAGTGGTTCCTGTGCGGTTGTGATGCATGAAGGATCTTGTTTTACAGCAGAGAGTTTAATCAGATTATAGCAGAACCCTTTTCTGGCTTTGTGAGGTAGATATTCTGCATGCAGATGGGTTGCAATATGATTCAGATAGGCATGGTGTCATTTGGGGGCAAACGCTGTATAAATGTGGGGCAGTGAGAGTAATATACTTTTTAAAAAACCATTTTGTAGAGTTGTATATTGGAGATTGGCTGGTGTCTCAGATTCAGTCATCATTAAGAGCTGCCTGATCTGAAAACCATTAAATTTTGTTCTGTGGCTAGAGTTATAGATGGTGCCGTGGCTTAAGAATGAAGGACAATTGTGACAAAGAACTTTTCCAAATTGTTGTCATCTCATGTAATTAAATGCTCATTTGTTGCTATAGGTCCCAAGTCTGTCATTTGTTGTGGATATCTGACTTTTCCTAGACCTGCTATATTTTACATCTAGTAAAAAGCTGTGTTTTCCTCCCAGCTAGATATCCCAGCTAAATTAAGACACCTTTGTGAGAATCACATGATATAGAAGAAAAGCAGACCAGTGTGTTGAACCTCTGAAATCTATAATACAGTTGACTGTATTTGTACAGAACAAGCATTTCATTATCCCTCCCTGAAAGAAGTCTGATTTTAATGTGATGCTACTGTTAATCTTTCCATTAAGTCCTTAAACTTTTTTCATTCTTCTTTTCTTTTTTTTAAGAAGGGCTTCAGTAACCACAGTGAAAAGCACTGGAGCAAGCACCTTTTATCTGCAGGAATGTTTTCCTTAAAACTCCAATGACTATAGCTTCAATCCAGTTGTGAGGAAAGCATGAGGCTGAAGATTATGGCTTTAAGAGTAGCCTCACACATTGTGGGAGTAAACAGGGCCTCCTAACCTTGACCTGTCTCGTCCATGGCAGTTCCAGCTATGTCACAGACTTACAGCTCCTCCACTTTAGCTGCTAAAACAACAGAGAGAGGCTTATGCCGCAGTGGTAAAGTGCAACAGAGATGGGCAGTTCTCTTCCACTTCACATTCCTTTTTTTAAAAAAAATATTGATACACCAAAAAAGAAAAAAATACAAATAAAAACAGTGATAAACACAATATTAATTACAAATCAATAAAGCAAAAAGTGGTCCTTAGACTACAGACCTGACCTCCCGTCCATTCCTTTTTTCAATTATATATTATTTGTTGCCAACACACATTCTTTTATCTGAAATTAAATTAACTAATTATTGGTTTATCTTTAAGTTTCATATCTTTCTTAAAGCTACTACTAAAATTATTCAAATGCTGCAACAGAGTTTAAATTGCTGTAATTGTTTTTCAAATAAACTTTGAAGTTTTCCCATTTTGAGATAAATTCCTGTTTCAGTTTGTTATTTTTTCTGATAAACTGTCTAACTCCGCATAATCTTTTAGCTTTTGTATCCATTCATGAATTGAGGGGATTTCATCGTTCTTCCATTTTGTAGCGATAAGAACTCTTGCTGCCTCTTCCACTTCACATTCCAAAAGGCTGGAGTTCCTACTGTTACCTTACAGTACAGTGGTGCCTCGCAAGACGAAATTAATTCGTTCCGCGAATTTTTTCGTCTAGTGAATTTTTCGTCTTGCGAAGCACGGTTTCCCATAGGAATGCATTGAAAATCAATTAATGCGTTCCTATGGTCAAAAAAAGTCCAAACAAAGCCAAATTTGGTACAACAAGAGTTTATTAAGTGCTCTTTAAAGTCACACATAATGTAAAGAGCATTTCAAAATTCAAACCCAGATTTTTTTAAAAAAAACAGCAGAGTTGCCCAATGGTCACAGAAAATCATAAAAATGCAGGGGAAAAAACACAAGCTTCCAGATTCTTGCAAACCCCTCCCCAACTGTTCCCCCAGCCACCCAGCACACAGAAATTCAAATCCAGAATTTTTTTAAAAAAACAGCAGAGTGGCCCAATGGTCACAGAAAATCATAAAAATGCAGGGGGGAAAAACAAGCTTCCAGATTCTTGCAAACCCCTCCCCAACTGTTCCCCCAGCCACCCAGCACACAGAAATTCAAATCCAGAATTTTTTTAAAAAAACAGCAGAGTGGCCCAATGGTCACAGAAAATCATAAAAATGCAGGGGGAAAAAACAAGCTTCCAGATTCTTGCAAACCCCTTCCCAACTGTTCCCCCAGCCACCCAGCACACAGAAATTCAAATCCAGAATTTTTTTAAAAAAAAACAGCAGAGTGGCCCAATGGTCACAGAAAATCATAAAAATGCAGGGGAAAAAACACAAGCTTCCAGATTCTTGCAAACCCCTCCCCAACACCAAGTCCTTGAATTCCAAACACCCCAACCCAAAATCCAAAACCCCCCCAAAAAGTTTTAAAAGCTTAACTTACCAAATGGCTGCAAAAGAAGTTTTGGAAAAGCTTCAAAAATCACCAAAGTCTTTAAAAACCTCAAAAAAGGCTACTATGTACACTGCGTTCTATGAGTTGCTCCTTGAAGTCAAGTTGCAACTGTATTAACGGTTTTACGAAAAAGGAAACAAACTTGCAAGACGTTTTCGTCTTGCGAAGCAAGCCCATAGGGAAATTCGTCTTGCGAAGCAGCTCAAAAAACGGAAAACCCTTTCGTCTAGCGAGTTTTCCGTCTTGCGAGGCATTCGTCTTGCGGGGCACCACTGTACTTTACTGGTACTGCACTGCTGTGGTCCTAGAGGGATGGGACTTGTCTGAGAACCCTTAGGACATGGTGCAAGGAGCCAGAAATAGCTGTGGTCTAAAATGCTAGTAGCATGGTGCAGTGGTGCTTTAAAACTGGACCTTACCATCCTGTTAGTTGTCAAAATATTGAAAACCTTATTTTGTATTTCCTACTGTCTCGTCTACATTTTTTTCTTTAATTAAAGCCTGTCTGCACAAAAGATATGTAGAATCAGGCAAATAAACAAGATTGAAATGGATCTAGGCTAAATTAGTTGAATTTGGCTCCCGTTGAAATCAGTTGTATTTAAGTTATTATTTCAGTTGGAACTAAGTTCAAGTAACATACAGTGCAATCCTGTGGCTCCTTACTCAGAAACAAGTCTTGCTGAGTTCAAAGGGTCTCTCACTCAGTGGTAAGTGTGGATAAGATTGCAACCTGAGTCTGGAGCCAATCCATTGTCTTTTATATGCCCTTCTTCTTTTATAGTTACGTGCAATGTGAAGACAGCTATATGTTTATGAAATGAATATATGTGTGGGGAAAATAATGATCCTATTTACTTACCACAAAATAAATGTCCACAGTTGGTTTCTACGGGGCAAGTAGTAGCCTGGAGGCAGATTGGGCAGCTTACCTCACTGCGGTAACATCGCTGCCACTGTCTAAGAGATTCCTATGGAAAAAGAGAGAGAGAGAGAGATGTTTTTTTAAAAGGGAATACTTTACTCAGTGTGGATATGTTTTTAGAGAGATAAGAGATAGAGATGTAAACTCCAGTTGATTCATAAATTGTCTTTAAAAAAACACCTCTGGAGAACTAAAATTGCCTTGCACAAACAATCACTATCTTGTTCTTTATTTACAACTTTTGTGCAACTCAGCAACTCAGGCCAGGAATGGGGAACCAGTGGGTCTTCCAGCTGCCAGCTCCCATCAGCCCCAGATAGCATGGCTAATGGTCTGGGATGAATGGAGTTGTATTCTAGCAACAAATGGAGGGCCACAGGTTCCCCATCCCTGTAGGCTTCCTCTGTAAACCTCTTACCAAAAATAAGATGTCCACGTGTTAACAAAAAAAGTCTCCAATGTGCATAAAATCCGCAGGTGCCAATTTTTATGTGAGGATGCAAACCTAGAACTGCTTTAATTTAAATAGAAATACAGTGGTACCTCAGGTTACATACACTTCGGGTTACAGACTCCGCTAACCCAGAAATAGTACCTCAGGTTAAGAACTTTGCTTCAGGATAACAACAGAAATCGTGCTCCGGTGGCGTGGCAGCAGCAGGAGGCCCCATTAGTTAAAGTGGTGCTTCAGGTTAAGAACAGTTTCAGGTTAAGAACGGACCTCCGGTACGAATTAAGTACTTAACCCGAGGTACCACTGTACAATACGTCTCGTTTTAAGGGGGGAAGACTGTGACCGGGTGACCTATGTGCCTGCTGAGTTTTCTGTCCATGTGTTAAAAACAGTTGGTGAGCGACTTCCTGGCCCTACTCTCCCTCCATATGGCTCTTTCTCTTTGAAGCAGGCTTGGACTAGACCAGGCTTCCTCAACCTCGCCCCTCCAGATGTTTTTGATCCCTAGCTAGCAGGACCAGTGGTCGGAGATGATGGGAATTGTAGTCTCAAAACATCTGGAGGGCCAAGGTTGAGGATGCCTGTACTAAACAGCCCTTCAAACAGAAGAATCCTGCATGCCTGGATAGCTCAGTTGGTTAAAGTGTGGTGCTGATAACACAAAGGTTGCAGGTTTGATCACCATATGGGACAGATGCATATCCCTGCATTGCAGGGGGTTGAACTAGATGATCCTCAGGGTCCCTTCCAACTCCATGATTCCTCTCTAAAGTAGGACACATGGCTACCCTATATCAGAATACCAAAAAACAAAAAAGCTTTTGTTGTGTGGCAAGTCCATATGCTGTCAAGACAGGAAAACCTGATTAATGAAGTCATTCTGTTCCTATAAATTCAGCATATCATGTGTCAAGCCTCTGTTTTGAAAAGTAATCCCCCTTTTTGTTTTCTAAGTTTCATATCTTACAAAAGTAGGAAATGGAGTATGTTTCTAATTAGGTTGCAAAGAACCTGGACCAAGAAAATCCAGCTGTTGCAGAGAGTAGGGGAAGTCTGAAAAGCTTTACTGACACCCGTGACCCTGGCACACATCAAACTTCTTTTGTGTTTTTCATACTGTATTTTAAAGAGTTGCAGATCTGTAAACTTACTAAGTGGTTTCTCGTGGACAAATGGGGGAAACTCTTTTCCAGCAGACTCATCTCTTGACTTAAATGAAGAAATCTGTAAAAAGATTTTTTTAAAAAAAATGTTTATAAAACTTTAGATGGGGTAATATTCCATAGAGAGAAACTGAGTAAAAATACATAGAACAAGTAAACATATCAAATTTCTATGGCAGCCTGCCAGTCCATGCCACCCCAAAAGAGGGTATTCCTCAGTTTTAATAGTGTGATGCTTTCTCCTCTTTCTTCCTTACCCCCAAATTATTTGTCCTTTAGATTTAAACTGTACAAACATTGCTTCAGGTAATACGTTTATCTGGTCCCATATGCCTTCAGCCTAGGTGTTTTAAAAAGGTAAAGGGAACCCTGACCATTAGGTACAGACGTGATCGACTCTGGGGTTGTGGCTTTATTGGCCGACAGAGCGGGCGTACAGCTTCCGCGTCTTGTGGCCAGCATGACTAAGCCGCTTCTGGCGAACCAGAGCAGTGCACGGAAACACCGTTTACCTTCCCGCTGGAGCGGTACCTATTTATCCACTTGCACTTTGACGTGATTTCAAACTGCTAGGTTGGCAGGAACAGGGACCGAGCAACGGGAGCTCCCCCCATCGTGGGGATTCGAACCACCAACATTCTGATCGGCAAGTCCTAGGCTCTGTGGTTTAACCCACAGCGCTACCCATGTCAGCTGCTAATTAAGTCACCCTCAGTAAATATGTAATGATGACAAGCCCACAAGCGTCATAAAAGGTATCACATTGTGCCTTACATGATCGTTAACACTGTTATATTGTTGCCTTAAATCATATTAAACTGGTGCTGATAAATCCAGTGATCTTGTAAAACCAGAGGCTCCAGTAAGCATACAGAGCTTTCCTATTGGGGAGCATTTCCCCATTCATTCCAATGGCAAGGGGCAGGCATCCCACATGCACAGTCTTCCAGCGCACATGGGGCTGTCCCATCCACTGAAGTGAATGAGGAAGCTCACAGTTGCCTGGAGCTCTATGAGTGCATATTATTGTCAAGTTCTTGTTTAGGTACCGACAATGCAAAATAAACATTTAAGTGGGCAGTTTTGAAAGTAATAACAATCCCCCGTTTTCTCCGGAATCCGTAAATCATGTATTTCAGCATAGTCTCCGCTAAATTGCAGCCATTAAGTTTTGCTTAAACTAGGCACAAGCTGTGTGTGTATGTGTCTAAAAATTAGAAAACACCTCAAGGGTTTTTCCTCTCTTTTTTGCTTTTTTTGCATTTATCCCCTTGGCATGGTTAACCAGAATTTTTTGTCTTAATCAAAGTGAAAGTCATCAACTAAAACATCTCTTCAATTTGGAATGAAGCAATGTCCAGACTGAATCCCAGCAGAGCCTGCAGCCCTGAACATATTTCAAAATTGCAAGAGTCTGTGGATATTCGGAGCCCCCAGTCAGCACACACAGAACAGGTCAAAAGAAGCTGCTTCCTTATCTTTGACCTGAGACCCCATTTGTAGTTTAAGTGACTGTTGGTTTTTTAAAAAAGCAACAGAGCTGCCCACTGTTTATCTTGAACTAAGTCCAGCATCTCAAAAAGGTTATAAAAAGAAATGAGCATCGCACAAGAGATAGAGTTTCATTTACGCATGTGTATGCTTTTTGAATTCTTATATTTAAACCTCCCTGCAGCTACATGCAGAGCTCTAATATTAAAACCCAACGCTAATATCTCCCCACCGCCAGTTAGCTGCTTTTATCTGGATATCGCAATAACACATGTGTTTAATTAATTCAGCTTGTTCATTTAAATTCTAGCTAATGGTTTCTGTTAATAATAAAACAGAAAAGAGTTTTAGGGAGGAAAGTGGATTATGTTTTGCCTAAATGGTGAATTTGCCATTTGATCAAACTGGCAGGCAAATGTTTGTTTAAAACAAGATTCCACAGCCTTTTGAGCATAAAAATGTACTAAAATAAAATAAAATACAAAATACAGTATCACAAACTATTCCTACAGGTAAAACCACTAAAGAAGGGTCAGTATCAGTACACCCTTTAACTATTAAAATACCGCTACATGTTGGGGAAAGGAATCTCATGTTAACCTTGCAGTGAATGCACTGTCACTTGGCAATTTGTTCTGCGAGGTAAGTTCCTCTGCAGCCAGTGCTGCCTCCTCTCCTCAAAAGGTAAGGGCCCTCAGAACAAGACCTCAAGGTTTTAAGAAGTCAACCCTCACATTTGGACTTGAGGCATATTGGAAATTCCACCTCTGATGATTTTTTTCTTGGCAGTGAGAAAACTTTGGCTTTTTCATCGAGAGCCTGAGCCCCCCAAGGTCTCCTCCATGTCACTTGGACAGTTCCTTTTGGAAAATAGGTCAGAGATAAATCACTATTCTTTAGTAGAAATAAAAAAATTCCTTCCTGTAGCACCTTAAAGACCAACTAAGTTAGTTCTTGGTATAAGCTTTCGTGTGCATGCACACTTCTTCAGATACACACTTCTTTAGTAGAAGAAGGTGGCTCCTCCATGGTGGCACAGTTGCTGCCAGCCTCCCCCATTGGCTGCAACCCTCTGTGTGCCCTGGAAAGGTACTTAGGGTTGAGGGACACCCCACTCGCCAGGACAGTATGGGCTATGATGCAAAAGGCTACAATAGATAGGGGCAAATCAGCAAAAATCACGTGCTCTACCTTCTCTGAATGGAAGTGCCATCTGCTAGCACAAAACCACCGCTGGATACCACCTATAGCTGCCAACTTTCAGATTTGAAAATAAGGGATCAGCAGCCTCGAAAATAAGGGATCAGCAGCCTCACCTGTCCCGGGGACAGTCTACGGGATATCTAACAATCTGGGATAGCAGCAGGAAATGGTGCTGCAATAAGGGAATTTCCCGCAAAAAAAGGGAAGGTTGACAGCTATGATGCCACCCTTTGTATAGTAGTTTAGTTTTAGCAAAATGATTACATCATTATGCTGCTTTGTACAATGCTTTCTTGCTTTAGTTTGACAAATGAAGAGAATTCTGTTGATTTTATTGTTTTGTTTTAATGCATCAGTTCATGCACTAGTGATTAATGACTATAATAACTAATATAAGGCTAACATGGAAACAGTGAAAAAGCATTCTGGTGAGTCAAAAGAGGTGGAAATATTATTATTTCCAGTTTAAATCTACTGCCGTGTTTTTAATGTGACTTATTTATGATCCTACAAAAATCACATTCCAGCCCACCCATCAGAGTATCTTACCTGATCTCAGAAGATTTGTACAGTGAACCATGCACCATCCTCACTTCATCCGAAGCCTCTTTAAAAGCCTGTGGCTTCCTCTCTGCGCTTGGCTGACAGCAGTGTGTTGTGAAGCAGAGTCTCAGCCCACACTCCATTAAAGCAGGCCATTCATTCCAGTTAATTATTAATTGGCTTCACTAATGTCAAGGTTTTGCCAGGGTTTCTAAATACTAGTGGAGGGAACCATCTCTTTCCAGATTTGCTAAGAGAGGGATTTTACAGACAGAAGAGCCTTTTCCTGTCTCTAGCAAAATGACAAGATCTCAAGAAATAACTATTTTCAGCTATGAGGCTTCTTAAGGACACATTCCACATATTTGATGGTGAAGCGATTGAAGCACGCTATTACCGGTACAGATAAGAAATTAGTAAAAGTAAAGCAGTAAAATGAGTCAGCCAAGAAACCTGAAATGCACTTTAATAAAGCTATAAAGGCTAGTTAGGAGTGAGGAGGGAAATAGTACTCATACAAAAGTTTTATCAGGCAGTACTGTATTAATATGCAAGGCTAAGTGGGGATAGGAAGATGTGGATTATAAAGTACTAGATATGATCAGCATGAATTCCTTTGATCTTTGCTTGCTAATAGTTAGACAAAAAAAAAATCATGTTTTAACACAGCAGGAAATTTTAACCCTAAGCAATCCAGCTAATAGTAGTATCACTGAACTCAGTTCTTATAATATACAGCCTAAAGTTGGCCCATGGACTAATCCTGGCACCAGATGCTCCAGATTATGTGAGCTTAGATTTATGTGCAGTAGACCAGGGAAACAATGGCTACTAGCTGACATGGAAAAGTGCAAAAGAATAGAAGGTGGGGTTTTTCCATAGACCATACTTTCCTCCCCCAATTTTCTCATGAATTGGACACTATATGAACTTCTGTAACTGACTTTTGTCATCAGTTATACAGAGTTATGTTCCAATATGCTTCAAAATGATTAGATCTAATATTCTGTGTTAAATATCATGTAAGAAAAAGTTGGGTGGAAAGGGTAAGCAACAGTAAGTTGAGCAAGGCATAAAAGTGAGTACATGACCAAGGTCTCATCCACATTTCCTCTTGCCCTGCTGCTTGTCCCTGGAGAAAACTGCTCTTTAGCACTCAGTTGGAGCAAATGGCAGTTCGGGTTTTCTCTGCATTGACATTTGCTCTGATTTGACACGAAATGGTGGGTTTTCCCTGGGAAAGAACAGAGCAAGGGGGAAACCCGCGCGGACCTGAGTGTTCTAGTCATGAGACAAACAGAAGTGTTATTATTCTAGATATATTATTCTAGATCGTGTTGTCGTTCTGTTTCCTACTGCAAACAAGTATAATAACTGAGCATGGTCCTGCTGTTTTAGTGAAGGGTAAAATTGAAGAATTTCCATAATAAAGCTTTAAAGTAATTCTGGGTTTGTATTGAGAAGATGCTTCCCTCTAGGCACATGATCTTGCTCCATTGTGAGAAATGTAAATGGAGAACGTTGACTATTTGCATGCATGGGCAGGCCTAATAGTTTGCAAGAGTGTTTGCAAGAGTGTGAAAGCTTGGCTTTTAGAACAACTATTAACCTATTTCTTATACAGGAGCAAACCATGACACCAGCTGTCAATGAAAGGGCAAGAATGAAACATACCAAACCAGTTAACTTTGACTTGGGAGAGAGGAAACTATTCCTGACTCCAAATTTAGCAAACAAACTCCATTCAAGAACTTACTCATGCCTTTCCTGGACATCAGTGCTATGAGTAGACTTCTTGCAGTTGCCTTCAAAAAATAGAGGCAGTGTGGCACAGAAATATGAAATGCTAATGTAATTCCAACACTGTGCTGATGGGATTGCTTTACGTGCCATATTCTGGAATATTTGAGTGGCAGACTACCAAGTTTCACTTGGAGCAGGTCTACTGGTAGGAATTCAACATACCGCTAAGCAGATCCCTCCATAAGCACAAGCATTCCTACTTGTCTGATGAAACAATCAGCTATTTACTCACCCTGCATGCTCTTCTGGGGGTTCTGCAAACTCCCATGAGCCTGTTTTGTGTGTGTGTGTGTGTGTGTGTGTGTGTGCGCGCGTGCGCACACGTGCGCGCAGAGGACAAAGAGTGAGGGAAAGCTCCATTGGGCTAGCAGAAGCCTTTGTGCAGGTTCCCACTGGTGGGGCTCATTCAATGAATCTCCTCCCCCCAAAATTAATAAACATGATTCAGTTAGGTCCCTTAATTTATTAGGTCTGCTCTTAGTTGAATACCACCCATTAGATTCAACTCTCACTAGGAAACAAAATACGATAGAGAGGCAACAGAGCAGGGTTGGTGCAAAGCTGACATTCCACCACTTTACACCAAACTATCCAAGCAGAGGGACGCGGGTGGCGCTATGGGTTAAACCACAGAGCCTAGGACTTGCCGATCAGAAGGTCAGAGGTTCAAATCCCCGCGACGGGGTGAGCTCCTGTTGCCTGGTCCCTGCTCCTGCCAACCTAGCAGTTCGAAAGTACGTCAAAGTGCAAGTAGATAAATAGGTACCACTCCAGCGGGGAGGTAAATGGTGTTTCCGTGTGCTGCTCTGGTACACCAGAAGCGGCTTATTACGCCAGCTCCCTCGGCCAGTAAAGCGAGATGAGCGCTGCAACCCCAGAGTCAGTCACGACTGGACCTAATGGTCAGGGGTCCCCTTTACCCCTTTATCCAAGCAGAAGAGCCCCTGGCATTTCCTTTTGAGGCCCCTGTACAGTTTCTTTAATGGTGTATCATCACAGTGATAAAGCAGATCTGACGATTGGGTGACTACAAAGCTTCAGTGCAAAGGAGGGATTCGAAATACCGAGAGTTGGGTGGGAATTTGGAGAAGTTAGCGGAAGTAAGCTACACGTGGTGTTTAATCGGCCAAACTCAGTTTTGCTCTGACCTTGGTCTGGTCCTTTAAAAAAAGCTTCCAAGTATCAAAATAGAAATGCATATATAAATAGAAAGTGTAAACACACAAAAACTGCCTTAAAATAGAAAATCATAGATAGCGGGTGCACGAGAAAAAGAGCATGATTAAATTGTGTGTACACATGCCAAGGCACAGTTCCAGCAGAAACAGAGCACTTTGCATTTGACCAGACTGTTGCATTTTACACACACACACACACACACACACACACACCCCTAACCTATGTAGATGATTTTCTTTAGAAGTTAATCATTTGCGCTACTGCTAGATCTTGACAGGTCAAAATGTGCTAACTTGAAAACCAGCTGACACCATTGGTACAATAATTATTTGCTTGGGAGCAATCAAGCTCAAAGCACCATGTATATACAAAGCTCTGAGGACAAGAGAAGCTACCCAAAAGGCAATGTATGCACCATGGGATGTATACCTACAGTTTCTCCGCTCAGTTGGAGTGTTGCATCTGGGGGGGAATGAATTTAGATTAGGAAAGCATGCCATTTCCTTTGGTGGGTAAACAGAGCCTTAATCAGAATTTTGTATGCTTTTATTGTACAATTTGACATATTGTTGTAAATGGATCTTGATTTTTTTTATGAAGAGTGATACCTCAGTTTTAGAACGCCTCCGTAGTCAAACATTGTGTAACTCAAACACTGAAAACCCGGAAGTAAGTTCCTCAGTTTTTGAACGCACATTGGAAGTCGAACAGGAAACGCGGCTTTTGTTTTGAGGCTTCCGCTTTTAGTTTTCCAACGTTTCGGAACTCATAACGGATTTCTGGAACTGATTATGTTTGAAAACCAAGGTACCACTATATTTTTATAAGTAAATAATCCGAAAAGCTTTTGAAGATTTTTAAAGTAAATATACAACATTATATGCATAAATGAACTATGCATGTCTGCATTTTTTAAGTGCTACACACAGTAATACACACACACACAGTGGTACCTCGGGTTACAAACACTTTGGGTTACAGACTCCGCTAACCCGCAAGTCATATCTCGGGTTAAGAACTTTACCTCAGGATGAGAACAGAAATCATGTGCCTGCGGCAGCGGGAGGCCCCATTAGCTAAAGTGGTACATCAGGTTAAGAACGTACCTCCGGAATGAATTAAGTTTGTAACACTCTCTCTCTCTGTATATATATATATATATATGTGTGTGTGTGTGTGTGTGTGTGTGTGTGTGTGTATTCCTGAGAGTCCCCCAACCTTCTGGATCAGTTTTGCAGGGTTGGGGCCACAGTGGAGAGGGAATTGGTTTGTTCCACAGTCCACAGTTTCCATTCTGCTAGTGGGTATCATTCAGTATCATCCAGTAAGTGCTTAAATATATGTTGCAAGAAACAATACTAGATACATTCAAAATGTCTTGTAGGGTGCAGTGAATATGCATGCAATTATACATTTAAAAGCACTGATTAAAATAAAAACATTTCTGTGTCTTCGTTTGTACTTTTAAAATGTGGAGATGTAACCAAACACAGGAGCAAAATAAACACAGCAACATTTTCTGGCAGGTTCCCATTTCATATTTGAACAGAAATAGTAAATAAGGAATTATTCAGTTGTTATTTTAAAGGGGCTTAAAGAGGCCATTTTGCTCTAGGTGGTTTGGGAGGACTGCTTTCTTGACCTGGGAGCATAAAATCAGGACTGAGAATTTCTTTTAAAAAGAAAAATCCATACTGAGCGTTCTAAAGATTACTGGAGAGGAGAGTGAAGTGTGGAATATCCTGTTCTGCAGAGCAGGACTTATATACTCCGTGATAGGCTTCCACACTTACATTTTAGGACCATTTTCTTTTTGGAAACTGGCTCACATCTGGGCTCTGTGAGACAGCATCTCTCATATTGCTTGCAAACATTTAAAAAAGATGCAACTTTTTAGTCTTTTATTCTTTCTTGTTCCTAAACTAGAAAGTTTTATATATAGCTTTAGTATATTTACATTGTATATTTATATCATTGATTCAGCTGCCATCAGTAAGTAATGAAAACTTTCCAGGTAAGACAAGCCAATCAGATCTAGATTCAGGATTAGCAAGGTAGGCTGGTTTACTAAAACTGTTAATGAAACCTCGTTTGTTCCAGATTAATTATTCTTAAATGATTTCCATCCTGCCGGGTTTTGCGTTCACAACCATTGATGCAGCTTAAAAGGACTACTTAAACATGGCTCAATGAGTAGAAAACAACCATCTTTTACAAAAGCACTGCTGACAGTTTTTAATGGGTACTTAACCTACTCTGAGGAATCCTAAAAGCACACACTGGAAAAGCCTGCAGATTATTTGCTTCTTCTATATTCATTGCGCAGGCAAATCTGTCAGTGGTGCTGGCTAGAATGTCCCCAACAGCAGGTCAGTAGGCTTCCTTAAAGACGCAGGGATGTGACTAACAAAACACTCCATTTCTGCCAGAAAGTAAATTTAAAAATCTGTAGAAGATGAGAGAGGAAAGCATTCATATAAGTGGCAGCCAGGCATCTTGTGATTAAACTCCAGAGGCTGCCAAAAGTACAAACTTGTCCTTCCCTTGATTGGAACATTAATGTAGGTCAAGGTATTTCTAATCTAGATTGGCACACAAACTTAAATCTGCTGGTTGGCTATCACATGCATTGCATCACATGTGAAGAGCTTCTACTAATGTCCATGGCCAAGAAAACCTGCTGTCTTTTATATAAGTGGTTCCAGTTCTTTTCTCTCCCACTGACTCTCACTGAGTCTTTGATGAACCAAATCCAGAGAGCATTACAGTGTCTTGGCTGCACTGCCCCCATGTGTAACAGAAGTAAGGGGGATAAAGCTCAGCCTTGCAGTCTGCCAAGTCACGAGGAACCATGGTGAGTCAGCAGTTTGATTCAGCCAAGCCTGCATGTGGAACTCACATGTATTTTATTGACATCACAAGGCAGCTATTATCTCTTCCGACCACATTTGTTCAGATATTTATATCTAACTAGAAATACTTAAAATAATGACACTGTCACCTTTTAGGATTCTAGGGAAGGCTTTATAAATCATTATCCTCAAAAATCTTCAACAAATCATGGACAGATCGGTACTCAACCCTGGGAATCAACCGTTAATTTGTTGAGTTTTACCAAAAATAATAGTGGGTTAAAGCTTCTGTAGACCTTGGTTTAAAATTACAGTTCTGAATCTATTAAACTGCCGGTTCTGAAGAACTGATATAACCACTTTTCAGCTTTCAGATTTCAGAACCACCCTAAACAGGAGGAAGGGCAAGGTGGAAGTAGAATAAATAAATGAGGGATATGTCACCCTTTGCACCCTTTTCTACATGGGAAGCATTTGTAGATGGTCATATATTATAATCTACATGTCTGGTAAATTTCCATATGAGTGTATCTTACTAGTAGGAAGTTCGGCACAATATGATACGTGAAGTATTGGGCTTCTCTGCGTCTCACTTATCCAAGCTGCACAACCAGCAGCCACATGTCATGTAACGCTTACCGGACAGTGGCAATTCAGACAGCAAGTGGGAGAGCAAATGTACAGACAAAAGTTGTGTGTCTAGTGAGAAGATTCTGGCCTTGCTCCCTGGCACGTTATAGGCAGGCATTGTCATATATTCAGTCCCCTCACCTGAAGATCTATCCCATTCATTTTAAATCTAAGCTAGCATAAATATGCCTCAGCTTTTCCTCAAAATTTCGCAAGTTTGTGTCCATTGGAAGCATTGCTTGAGTTTAGTGTCAGTGCAAGAAATGCTGTTGTACCCAACCAGAATTAGGTGCAAACTCTGCACACAGAAAGCCATAGGTAATGTAACTGGTGGATGCACAGAACATGTTCTTGTTTATTGTCTGCCAGGGAATGTTGATTCTCTTGGTTCCAGACATGTTGATCCCAGACATGCTCTAAGAGGTGGGTCTCTTCTGGTTTAAGGTGTGGGCTGGTCTTCAGAATTTTGTACTTAGATTGGAGATACATGGTTTAAATCTCTGCTCAGCCAAGAAGCTCACTGAGTAACCATGGACCATTCCCCACCCCCATGCTCTCTCACACGACAGCTTTGCAGAAGAAATGCAATAATTGCATACAATGCACAATTGATGAAGCACTGTCTTGACACTAGATTCAGAGAACTGTTGTACAAACTTGTGAATACCTGTGGTTTTGTGCATTCACAAGTCAAGCTGTAAGCGATATGCGAGTTAAACTATGCATTTGTGCAGTATTAAAACATTGCTACTAAAATCTCCATATCTGGTACCAGCTGAGAGACCTCCTCAAGGCGTTTACCTAATTCAAGACAAACGCTAATGTTATAACCAGTCGGAGATAACTTTTCTCTTTGAAAAGCAATTATCAGAATAATTAAGAAATAAGGCTAACACAAAACTATTGCAATGGAGCAGAAGTTAAATAGTTAAATCTCTGGAATGGAAACCAGCACCACCCGCCCTGTTATTTGGTTCATTTATAACATTTACAGGCTACCCTTCCTCCACAAAGCCCAGGGAAGTAAACATGGTCCACCTCCCCTTTGTTACCCTCACAACAACCCTGCGAAGAAAGACTGTGAAATAGTAACGGACCCAAGTTCACCCAGTGATTTGAACCCTGGTTTCCCCAGCCTTTGTCTGCAGACTGCTGCACTTGTCTCTTTCATTTTAAGTTTTCCAGGGAAGGAAACCTAAAAAAGAAGTCTGATGTTAGTAGTGAAATAGAAGAGAAATATGATTTTTGTCTTCCATGTTGTTTTGATAGTAAACAAGCTGTAATTATACAGCTACCTGTGGTGACTAGGCTGTTTTGCCAGATATTACCATGTGGAGAGATGAGGCGAGTTCAGCGGCAGCAGTTCAGCTCATCTGCTCACCGAGCTCTCCTGTCACAGAATATTCTCACTTGCTGGAAGCGGAAGAAAGAGGGAACAGATTGTGCCACCCCTTGGGGCCCAACAAACTGACACTCTTTTGGAACAGAATTGATGGCAGCCTGTAAGGAAGGTATATAATCTATCCTGTTTACAATCTGAAGAGCAAAAGAAAGAAAAAAGAAAAGGGAGGGTTAGGGATGATTTGGGGGGAATAAAAGCGTGCTTACAGGCTTGCTAAAAACAAATTACAGGAAGAGCTTGACATTTCTAAATGGAGGGAAGGGAATGCTGTACGTTCTGTTCTCTAGAATGCATACCTTTTGCAAGTCCCGTCTACTGTTGGCATGCAAAATACATTTTTTGTTTTTGTTTTCTTGGTACTGTACTTGAACACCCATATTCCAGATGACCACTCTAAGGTCATCAGAAACAAGGTGTTCAGTGTTGCAGCACCTGCCTGATGAGACTCCCTCTCTAACGATACTAGAGAAGCACCAACAGTATTGATTAAAGCCATTCACTTAATCCTAAATGTTTTATATTGATTTTTTTATGTCTTATTCTTTTGTTATATGCCTCTCTGATTTTCTTTAATGCTAAGCATTATATGCATTTAATAATTTTCAAGTGAAGATCATTATCAAATTTGGATTTGAAATAGTTTTTCTGTGTGGGAATTGTTTTTATCAAGGTTTTTTTCTTTTACTGTGAAATCATTTTCTTTTTAAAAATATTTTTATTAATTTTTTTAACATATCATTTCCAACAGTCATTTAACACAATTTCTTATCTTCTACAATATTTTGGACTTCCACCGTCTACCTCTGAAGATTTTCCATTCTTAATCACTTAATCTGCATTTCTTAATTTTTCTATTGCTTTTAATTATCTTTAACTAAGAAGTCTCTTCATAATCTTCCTTCAATATTTCGCATAATCCTCCTTACAAAACACTGTGAAATCATTTCCAATATATTTTGTGGTAAGCAATTCATAAATGGAATCAAATAAATGAAGTGGGATAAAACTGTAAGACTGCAGTTCTCCTTTTGCTTTCTACATAATCAGCAAGTCAGAGATCCTGCCCGCTGCCCAAAAACCTTGATCCTAATAGAGATCTTTTTATATGCCTGTTGTCTTTGTCCATGGAGTTTTCTTGGCAGGGATACTGGAGTGGCTTGCCAGTTCCTGCTCCAGGTGGATCACGTTTGGTTAAAACTCTCCACTATGACCTGTCCATCTAGGGTGCCCTACTTGGCATAGTTCATAGCTTCTCTGAGTTATTCAAGCTCCTTCGCCACGGCAAGGCAGTGATCCATGAAGGGGAGGCAGTGATCCATGAAGGGATCTTCATGGATCTTCTTGAGAAAAGAAGACTCCCTGGAAAAGACCCTGGTGTTGGGAAAGATGGAGGGCACAAGGAGAAGGGAACGACAGAGGACGAGATGGTTGGACAGTGTTCTCGAAGCTACCAGCATGAGTTTGACCAAAGTGCGGGAGGCAGTGGAAGACAGAAGTGCCTGGCATGCTCTGGTCCATGGGGTCACGAAGAGTCGGACATGACTAAACGACTAAACAACAACAACAGAGATCTTGGTCAGGAAAGCTTAGCCCATTTGAAGTTATTTCAGTCAATAAGATCTTTATTGCTGTGTTTCAAGTCACTTTTTCACGTTGCTGAACATACCAGCGAGCGGATGGGGATGTCTTCACCTGATTTGTTTCTCTGTGCCTATTCAAGGACACTGTCACCTGCACATGTGCAATTCAGCTTTGCAACTCAGCTTAACGACGCCTTATGTTTTCATATTGGACAGAAGCTGGGTTGCGGGGGGGGGGGGCGGATGCATCAAACAGCAGAATTTCTCAAGAAACTACAGAATGCATATGGATACGGGATTTATGTGGCTAATGTCATGGGTACTCAGCTTCTTTTTTCCATATTTTATTTTCAATTTTCAATAATTTTACAATTTAACATCCAACTTACTTACTTATTCATCCCTTCTAGACTTCCCCCTACCCCACCCCTGGTTTCCAATTTCTCCCCTTTATTACCTTACACATCTTTAGTTTTCCGTTCAGTTACAAGTCCATTGATAACCCTAATTCACATTACTTCATAGATGCTATGTCAATTCTGCTAATGGTTTTTAAGTCTTTACAGTGGACCTTAAGATAGTCTATAAATTTAGCCTAGTCTTGTATAAACTTTTTTTTCATCTTGGTCCCAGATTTTCACGGTCATCTTGTGTACTCAGCTTCAAACACCAGCGGTGGGATAACACTGGGGCCAGGGTAAATGGTAATGTGTACAGCAGGCGTAAGCAACCTTTTTCAGCCGTGGGCCGGTCCACCGTCCCTCAGACCATGTGGTGGGCCGGACTATATTTTGGGGGGGGAAATATGAATGAATGCCCCACAAATAACCCAGAGATGCATTTTAAATAAAAGAACACATTATACTCATGTAAAAACACGCTGATTCCCGGACCGTCCGCGGGCCGGATTGAGAAGGTGATTGGGCCGCATCTGGCCCCTGGGCCTTAGGTTGCCTACCCCTGGTGTACAGCTTACAGTAACAAATATCTTCACCCCACTAGGGAAGAAAATGGTTCTCCAGCTTGATCTGCGTTCCTGGCCACAGATGCATTCCTGCGCTCCTCGTTGTGCTCAGTTGAAACTGGCTCATACTTTCCCTGACCCATTAAGAGTGGCTGCAGAGGAAGCACAAATGTCTCCACTACCGCTTGTTGGCCAACGTGCTACAAGAGATGCAAGTATATGCTGCAGCTCTAGCCAACACGCAAATCCTGCTCAGTGATGTACCTTTGGGTTTCCTACAAGAAGAGTGCACTACCAGACTCAACCACAGGGTGGCTTTTGTTTTTCTCTACAGCTTTACTCGCTTCAGTGTAAGCCCCATGGCCAGTGGAACTGACTAATGAAGAAATGTAAGAATGTAAAAAAACAACAACTAGAACAGGCTCCACTAGTCCACCATCCTGTTCTCACAGTGGCCAACCAGGTCCCTATGGGAAGCCTGAAAGCAGGACCTGGGTGTACAAGCAGACTTACACAGAGTTGCATCAGCATTATTCATGACTAGGATCCACCATTTGCATCATTCTAAATGTGGTGATATTAGCCCAGGAGTCAGCAAACGTTTTCCGGACGGGGCCGGTCTACTGTCTCTCAGACCTTGGGGGGGGGGGCGGACTATATTTTGAAAAAAACACCCCACCGACTCTCCCCTCCCTTCTCCACAGCACCGGACAAGCCCCGGTGACTGCTTACCTGTGCCTTGCAAGCAGCAGGGGCTGGCGGTGGTGGCGGCAGCACAATGAGCAGCGCAAAAGGGCTGCCTACGGAGAGGGGCTGCTTAAAATGGCGCTCAACAAAGCCCAGCCCCCTTCCTCCTCTAGGCAGGGCAGGGAGAAGCCAGGAGGAGGGAGGGAGGAGGCACCGTCGCGGTGTGTGTGTGGGGGGGAATGGCGTAGCCCTAACAATCAGAAACAGATCCACGCCAATCCACGCGGCGATTCCCAGACCGTCCGCGGGCTGGATCCAGAAGGCAATTGGTCCAGATCTGGCCTCGGGCCTTAGTTTGCTGACCCATGTATTAGCCAATAAAAATAGCCTGACCAGCCTATGTTAAAACTAAATGAAACCAAACCCAAGAGCAATTCTGAGAGCGACAAGAGTGTTGAATCACCTGGGACAGAATCTGGGCCCATGGTACACATATTCCATGTATGGGGTATATGCAAAGGAAATCTCAGGGTAATAGGAATGCCACAATAGTTCACATCATTTCCTAATGCCTCTCATATTCTAGTAGTTTCTTGGTGCTATTTCTTGTCCTTGTCCAGTTTTAAGATTTTGTATTTTGAATTATCCTATTGGCTTAAGCTGTACTTGATTTTTTTCAGTTAATTTTCTCACATCCCTAAGCCCCAGTGAAACATTGCCATTCACATGTTTCACTGTAATCACCATGACCACTTTGGTTGCCTAGTTCCAGCTGTATGACCTACTTTTTCGAGACTAGACTATGTACGGCGGCTCATAATGAAATCAATTGAAGTTGTCAGTCGGTACACAACTGAAAATTATACCCAGGCTGTCCCAGATCAGCCACCTCAAATGAGTGTGATTGAAGAAGATCACTAGCTGAATAGGATAAGACAGCGAGGTCCCTGTGATGCTGTAGGGCAATTAATTAACTGAGGTGAACTTTTCTTCAGCGGCTGGGAGAGCTGTGAATGTACTGTAGTCAAAAGTAAAGCTTACAGGACAGCTGTTGAGAGCTGCAGAAATGCAATCTTTCCTGCTCAGAAACAAGATGCTGATCCATACAGAGGGGTGATGTTGTGAACAGATCCTGGGCTGCCATTATCAAATATGTGTTTTGCCTTAAAGGTTAGTTTGTAGTCTGAGAAATCTGGGCTTAATCCCCCAATTCCACATGTAGCAAGCTGCAATTCTTCTCTATAATTTCTCCATTATTTTGTATGAGAATACTCGTAAATTTATCTGAATCAAGGAACCATGGGCATAGCCAGGTGCAGGGGGGTAGCTGCCCCCCCATCCAAGTAAATAAATAAAAATACTTAACTAACCTACCAATTGTGTTGAAGATAACTCAGTTCTGCCCCGCCCCCAAACATAAAGCCTGCCCCCCTAAGATAAATCCTGGCTATGCCCATGGAAGGAATTGGAAGTCTTAATATAGTTCAAGGAAAGGGGTGCTAAGGAGCAATGAAATGAAAAAGATAACCATACCTTTGTTCTTCTGGCACTAAAACTAAAAATGCTTTCCATTTTTTATGCTTACAGGATACTGGATTTGTATATCATACTGTAGTGGTACTTTGCTTTTTATGCACATTTAAAACCAGGGGTGAGGTGTGTGGGGGGGGGGAGAGACTCCTGTATGATTAACAGGTGCATAAGCATGCTTTTGAGTTCCTAAAAATTCAGATTAGATACTAAAATTTAAGAATTTAAGATTTAAGTTTTGTTTTGTTTTGACACTGTGCAAGGGTGAAAAGCAAGACGGTCTTTGGCGGCAAAAAAAGCCTCCCTTTTTCATTTCTGCTTTGTTTAGCATCGAGCCAAATGGATGAGTTTGGAAGAACCCCCGTTTCTTTGCTTGGTCGTTAAGGTACTTATGAAGGCAGTAACTGTAATGCTCTAGTCCTCAGCTGCCCGCGTAGGACCCAGGCAGCGGCGGGAGCGACTACTAAACAGTTCGAGGCAGGAACAGGAAACGTTTCCAAAGTTTGGGAAGGCGGGTGCCTGAGGCGGTGCTAGGCTGCCGTGTGAACGCGGGTGTTTCATAGAATCGGAGAGCTGGAAGGGACCCTGACGGTCATCTAGTCGAACCCCCTGCAATGCAGAAATGTGCAGCTGTCCCCTGCGGGGATGGAACCTGCAACCTTGGCGTTATTAGCACCTGAACAGCTGAGCTGGTTGGTGGGGAATCCCGGGGAGAAAATTTCCTCCAAAGGACGGCGGTGAAAAAGTGAAACGGTGCAAGAGCATAGAAAGGAAGAGGAGAGACGTCCCCCTAAGCTATGACAGCAGTGGGTGGAGCGCGGTGGATGCGCGCATGGATGCAATAATACGCCCCCCCCCCCCGCGCGCCAGCCACAGCGTAACTGGGTCAGAGAGGAATCCTCCTCGGCGCACTTTCCATCCGCCTCCTGCAGGTGGCGCCATAGCAACGCCCGGCTGCGGCTGCTTACCAACCTTCCGCGGCCGCCACCTTGATTGGGCCAGAACGCCTCGCTTACGCGGTCCCGGGGAAAAAAAATAACCCACAACGCAGCGCCGGCTTGGTTCACCCCCCCCCCCGCACCCCCTGCTCAGGATTGGCCAGCCGGCGCGTCAAACAGCCAAGAGGAGGGCCCTGGCCGAGGGGGCGGGGTACGAGGCCGAGGCAGATGGAGAGGCGGGTGTCAGGGTTCAGGTGACACAAGCGGCGGCCGCCGGGCACGTAACTTGCGCATTGTTCCGGGCGTAAGTGAGGTTGGTGCATTGTGCGTTCCGCAGAAGAGCGCGGCGGCGGCGGCGCTGCTGCTGAGGGGAGAAGAAAACCGCCGCCGTCGCCATGGAAGGGAAGCCGGGCGAGCAGCCGCTGTGCGACAGCCTCATTCTCTGGGCAAGTGAGGGGAGGCCGGGCTCGGAGAGGGGGAGGGCGGGTCGTCGGTTGGGGGTCGGTCGCTTCGCCTGTCACCATCCCACCCCGCCTCGCCCTCCGCCTGCTCCTTCCTCTCACCTGCCGCCCCGTCGTCTCAGGTGATGGCGGCGCTTCTCTGGGGCCGAAGGGAGCTCGAGTCCAGGCGGGAGTTCCGGCTGCGAAGCCATTCGCGGCTGCTGCTTCATATCACCCTGAAGAAGCAGCCAGAAGACTTTTGCTCCGCGGGGCTCGGAGCCTGACACCTGTGGAGCCCTCCTCCTCTGCTCGCTTTCCTTCTGCCCCATTTCTGTAATGCAGGCGCCCTTACGTAACAGCGCACCGATTCTTTTAGCAACCTTTTAGCACGTGCCATGTTGGTACAAGCGTTGTACGCGGTATGTACAGTTGAGTGTATGTAAGTGTGCACGGTCACTTATCCATAGAGCAGCTAAGGATGGGGTCCTTTCCCCACTGTGGGCCGGCCCACGCAGTAGGCAAGGTGGGACGACTGGTCTCAGATGGCAGGATCCACAGGGACAGCGGATCCCGATGGCGAGCTTTCTCCCGCCCTTGTTCCTGATGTAGGTCTTCCTAGGAGTAGGGTGCCATTTCAGGACCCGCCGCAGGTGCCAAAATGTCTTGGGCTGGTCCTGCCATAATCTACCACCGTCAGTCAGTATGTTCAGTTCAGTCATATAAACGAATCTGATGTGTGGCCCAAATTACACCTTATTTACCCAAACGTATGCTTCATTCAGTGCAGTTTTCCTCCCCAATTCTGCCGCCATGCACCTTATCTCTGTGCATGTTTTTTCAATGTGTTTATCATTGAGTTCAAGTAAATATGCCAGGAGCAGTTTATATAATTGTGCATGTTGCTAAGGAGCCAGCTTACAGGAGGGTTTTTGCTTCTATCTAATATATGATGAGGAAGTTGGCAGTCCTGCTTCATCAAAACCAAAGGTCATTTCAAGAATCCCTTATGCCATGCATCATGAAGACCGAGGAGTGCTTGGTGATCAAAGGTTGATAGTGACAATGTATTCTTATATGGGTTAAACTGAACTTCGCTGTAACCTAGAGTTCTAACTTTATTAAATTGCCACTGGAAAAGCAATCAATTGGAAAAATTGCATTGAATCTTATAAGCTGCCATAACAAACAAAGATATTTTAAAGGTAATAGTATATTTATCTAGGTCATGGAGCAAGAGACAAATCTAGTCTGGAAACCTTAGCAGTTTCTTGTGTTAAAACACACATTTTGGAGTTTTATTACTAAAAATCGTAAGTGGGGATGAGAGTAAAAGAAGTAGTCCCCATGCTCTCCACTTTTTTTCATATAGGTGGCTTTTGGATAGATTGATGGGAATATAAAGTAATGGACAAAACATAAAGCTACTACTCTTGTTAGTATATTATAATTCATTTCAACCAGAACCAATATACTGTCAGATATAAAAAAGTGTGCCCATTACTTGCAGTGCCACTGATTAAATGTGCACAAGTTCATTGCCTACAAGGAACTGTGTTGTAGAGGGTGAGATAAAAAAATGGAGTGAGGGGCCGTGATGATCATCCATTTCCAACCAATAACAGTGCATGGAGGTGGGTATATAGCCCCCTCCCTCCACTGTTTTAGGGGTCTAGGTCAGAGGAGGGTTTTCAAAAGAACAAAAAACTGAAGGCCACATTTTCTCATGGATCTGCATAGCAGCTAGCAGCTTTTCAAAGGCTTTGGATTTGACTCTTACTTTTCTACAGTAGGTTATAGTCCAGGATTACAAAAGTCAGGGGTTTACACACCCACCACATCTCCCTAACTTACGTACAGGGAAGAAGAAGGCAGCATCACACTTAAGGGATACTTTCAGTCAGGGCTGGTGAGGAGTGTGGCCTGGGGAAAGTCCTGGAGATTTAAGGTTCCCCATCCCTTCCCTTGACTAAAGGGAAGAAAGCCATTAGGACTCTAGTATCAGCCTGATGGCTACATGGCAGCACAACTGTAGCTCTTGATCTTCCCCTCTCCATCCCTTAAACACCAATTTATGTTTGTAAGCCTGGAATACTCCCCAGGCATACAGAAACCGCCCTTCTTTCTGGAAGATCCCATTTCACTACTGGTGCAGTGTCACTTTGCTTCCATAATATCAAAGGGAATGGTCATCCTTTGCTGCTTTGTGTTGGCTGTTCAACAATTTTCTTCCCCACTGTATTAGTTTCTGAAGCTTAACATTATTTACAGCCATATGTTGCTCCAGTCTGTGCAGCTTTAATTCTCCGTAATGATTTACTCTTGATGAAGAAAGAAAGAGATTTTTATTTGAAGGAATTCTTATTAGATAACTGAAACCTAAAGCTGTGTGATTAGCAGAAAGAGTTCAAGTGCCTGCCCGTATTAATTGCTACAGTCGTGGTATATACTCTTTGAGGCATCTTTTCTGTACCTACCATACTGAGAGTTACCACTTTGATCAGGGAAAAAACTCTCTGTTTCAGCTTAGCTTCCTTGTGAAACTTAAACCAGACACCTGAACTTCCATTTCCTCTTGATTTCTCAGGGTCAGGTTCGCACCCCATCTTTTTGCAGCTGCACAGATTTAGCCACATTTTCTTCTAGGTATAAATTACCGTATTTTTTGCTCTATAAGACTCACTTTTTCCCTCCTAAAAAGTAAGGGGAAATGTGTATGTGTCTTATGGAGCGAATGCAGGCTGCACAGCTATCCCAGAAGCCAGAACAGCAAGAGGGATTGCTGCTTTCACTGCACAGTGATCCCTCTTGCTGTTCTGGCTTCTGAGATTCAGAATATTTTTTTTCTTGTTTTCCTCTTCCAAAAACTAGGTGTGTCTTGTGGTCTGGTGCATCTTATAGAGCAAAAAATATGGTAAACCATTAGACTACTGAAATGTGCTGTATATGGTGCTACCCTTCTACCTGGTTCAGAAGCTGCAGCTGGCGCAAAACCCACCTGCTAGGGTGTTTAATGGGCAACCCTAATTTTTGGCATATTACACTGGTGTCAGAATATCTGCACTGGCTTACTTTTAAGCTACAAGGGAGTTCAAAATTTGGTTGCTGACATTTAAAGTCCTAAACAACTTGGGACCAGGATATCTAGCAGATCACCTCCTCGAGTCCAGGTGAACTTTAAGATCATCTGAGGAAACTTTACTGATCATACCACAACCAGCATATTCTCATTTTAGTTGAATTAAGGAAGTATTTCCCAATATTGCATATTTCTCCCAAATTGCATTGTGTATGATACAGTACAAAGGATCTCCTTTAATAAACAGGAGGGGAGAGACTTAGAATAGAACTGCAGTTTAAATTATTTATGGAAAAATAACTAGCCTTCATGTATTTTTGTTTGCTTATCTATATCAATTGCACAGCTGTCCTAAGGAATACAATATTTAAAATTTAATAATATGGTTGCATGCCATCCCAATCTCCGAGCGGTACAAGATTCCAGGGTTTCCAGGCATTTGCCCAGAGCCCTGTTTAATTGGAATAAGTGACAGCAGAGATTCTGGGGTCTTTAGGATACAGTATATGGTTTATTTACACATATTACAACCTGAGCCTAATCCTTACAAAAAACTGGCAACAGTGTTTCTTTCCTATGTATTTCCCTCCTCTTTCCTTATTTTTAACAAAATATTATTACTACGTAAGCTTTAGTTATTTTAAAAACACCAATATACTGATAATTCCTATTGAAACAAAGTATTTTGAAATATTCTTGTGCTGATTTGAATCATGGTGTATAATTCCAGGCTCTTTTATTGTGCATATTGTATTGTTGATCAGTACCTCCCATCATTTATACTGCATTATTAAGAAATACTACTGAACTATATACCACAAATCAAATACTGCATTCGTCAGAAAAACAGAATAGCTTGTTTTTATGTTCTTTCAGAGTTCCTGGAATAGCAAAACCATGAACAAGTTTTCTGTAAGATATGTTCATGTGGTTGACACCTAGTGGATAAAAGATGGAAGTGCTTCTTTAGAAAAGTTTGAGTTGAGCATGCTCTAGGCCTGTGCTTTTAGGAGTGGTTCCAAGATGGATCCCAGACCCAGAAACCATGACATGAAGCCAGCTGTTGTTTCGTCTTATTGGTGTAGCCTACATACATTGTATTTTCCTTGCATATATATTTCTGGGTACAGTTGGAAGTTGTTTTACCAAGTTTTACCAAGTGAAAATACTTTCATGCCAATGAATATCATAAGGAATAAAGTTGTGATCATTGTTGACTGTCCAGCTTTAAGAACCTAGCTGCTGCATTTTTGTACAAATTTTGTTGAAAAGTCAGTATTTAAAGATAGATCCTTACAGTGCACAAATCTAGTTGAAAAGTTCAAGATTATTGAATCAGTCTTCAGAAGCAAAAAGAAAAAGTATGGCTGTCAAAGACTTGATTCATGCTTCACTTAATGCCGTATAAAGCATAGTTGTGGTATACAGGAACACCCTTCTTAAATTACATAACCTTAATAAATATGTTCAGGAATGCAACCTAGGACTGTCTTCTGCAACTTGTTCATAACACAACTCTCACACTGAAGCCCTTACTTTCAAGTTAGCAATAGTTCTCTAGATGGTATCCAACAAAATCATACTAAACTTTTTTTTAATATTTTTGTAAATTACTTAGAAGGTGGTGTGGGTTTGTTTTTACAATCAGGTGGTGTATAAATTTTGTTAAATCCATACTTTGAATAGACCCATTGAAATCAGTTAAATTACTCATATTTATTTCAGTTTATTTATTTATTAAGTATGACTTAGTTGGTTTGAACCCTTTATGTACAAATGTATTTGTTTTAATGATTCCCTTTGCCTAAGAAAAAATCCTGCTCTCTTAATAATAATAGACCTTTATATGAATTTGAGATTGTTCATTTTGCTTCGCTTAAGTTATCTAAGTAGCCTTCCAACAGCTGTGCAAGATAGGTCAGCATTAACCTTTCTTGCAAACAGGGAAGTGATTTGTAACTCCCTGTATCACATAGAGATACCTTTTTGGGGTGTCTAACCTAAGCAGCAGTCTGGTTGTAGATTTCTGAAAATAAAAGGAAGAATTTGCTGGCAAACATTCCATCAGTACAGGCACTTCAGCTTTCCAGACACAACAATCCCCCCTTTTTCCTCCTGCATGCTCTTCTGGGCAGTGGCGTAGCGTGGGGGGTGCCAGGGGTGCCAGCCGCACCGGGCGCAACACCTGGGGGGGCGCGAGTCCAGAGGGAAGGGACAAGCAATCGAGGCTTGGTTGGGGTGGGGGGTCGTCGTCTCCGCCACGGCTTCTGTTTTCCGCTGCGCTGAGGCGAGCTGGGCACGGCCAGGCATGCAAGCGCAGCGCGTGGCCAAGCGCTGCAGCCTGGGGAGCCGGCGCCTTAGCGCCTCGCCGTCGGCCGCGCAGCCGTAGCCCAAGCTCGACAACTCATGGAGGGCGCCTCTCTCTCTCTCTCTCTCTCTCTGCCTGGAGGGGAGGGGCTTTCCCTGCTCTTTGTTCCGTTTGAGCAAACACAGCAACGAAACAGAGCTGGGTGGGCAGTAAGACCATGAGGCAGAATGCAGGAAAGCAGCCACTTCCTCTTTTCAGGTTTCCCTTCTCCGGTACCTACCCACCCACATTTATTGCGAGGGAAATCTAGCTGACTGCAGGGAAGGGGTTGGGTGCATGTAATGTGTGACAAAGGCATCAGGTGTACGTCTTGGGTGGAAAGGGTATAAGGGTGGGGAGGTAGAGTGCATTTAAAAAAACCAAAACATTGTGGATTTAAACAAGGAAAATGTAGCATAATCTACTGTTTGTAAGGGCCCTTTGGGATTGGTTTTACCCATCTCAGACAGTTAGCTCATAGTGTAAATAAAGATGGCTGTTGTTTACATTTTTTTAATAAAAGCATCAACAACGATCCTTTTGCACGGTCTGTTGTGCTGTGTTGCAGAACTTTTTGCAGTTGCAGGATTAGGGATGGTGTTCTGTGCTACAGTGGCGTAGCGTGGGGGGTGCAGGCTGGGCCGGCCACACCGGGCGCAACATCTGGGGGGCCGCGCTCCACGGGTTAGGGGGCGCAAAATCCACGGGTTAGGGGGCGCAAATTACTTGCCTTGCCCCGGGTGCTGACAACCCACGCTACGCCACTGCTTCTGGGGGTTCTCCTGATCCCTCCATGCCAATTTCAGGGGCGTGGGGAAGACACGGAGGGGGAGTCTGTTGTGCTGTTTGAAGTCCTTGCACAGGCATCAGGTCACATCCACACCATACATTTGAAGCTCATTCCCCACCTACAAAGAATTCTGGGAACTATGGTTTATTAAGCTATGTGAAGGGAAAACTACAGTTTCCTGGATTCTTTGGGAGAAACTGTTTTAAATGTATTGTGCGGCTGTTTCACTGGGCTTACTCTTAGTGTGTGATTTGCACATGAGGGGTTTGCTGTGAGTACCATTCATCTGGATATCAATATATAGTGAATCTTGCTTAGGTTGAATAAAAAGTGTTTCCAGGCAAACTGCTTGCTATACTCAGCATTCAGACTGCCTTGTGACACAGGCAGGTGATTGGGCTACTATCTTATTTATACACATACTTAATGTGATAGGATTATTTTGGATTATTGTACTGTGCTCTATGTAGGCCTGCCCTTAAAGACAGCCCAGAAACTTCAGTTAGTGCAGAATGTGGCCTTCCATATGATGACCAGGGCAGCCAGCAGGGATCACATTACACAGATCCTAAAATATTTTTGGTGATTGCTTATTTATTTCTGGGCTGAATTTAAGGTGCTGGTGTTGACTTATAAATTCCTAAATGATTTGGGGGCCAGGTATCTGAAGGAGTGCCTCTCTCTCTGTCAGCCTGCCTGGTTCCTTCTCATTGTTCCACAACCGGGGGTGATACATCAGATGGTAACGAGGACTAGGATCTTCTCCACAGTGGAACTGCAATTAAGGAATGCCCTCCTTTGGATGTATGGCAGGTGCTAACACCCTTGCTTTTTGGTGCCTGACTGAGATATGTGTTTTGTCCAGGCATTTGATAGATATTTTAATTGGTAATTTGAACTGGTTTTTTTTAACCTGCTATTTTTAATAAATGTGGGTGTATTATTGGTGTTTTAACATTTTGTAACCTTACCTGAGAACTGGAATATGGGTGGGCCAAAAATGTTCTGAAATGTATGCATTTTCTTTTGTTTCAAATTAGATAGAAATAGTTATATATATTCTTTCTTCCCTCTAGTTACAAACATTTAATACTGCTGAATCCTGTAAAGATGTTCAGGACTTAACTAATGGTGTTGCCATGGCACAAGTACTTCATGAAATGTAAGTTACTTTAAAGTATGTGTGTTGAATTATTTTGGTTTTCTTGTATATATGTTTGTTTTTCTCTTTCTTTTACACAGCAGTGTTTCATTGCAGATCCCATTTGCAAAATATATTAGCAAAATAAATCACATTCTTTTGTAACTGATCATCTGAGCTTTCTTCATAATCACTTTACCCTTCTTCCTTTATAAGGTACCCGACTTGTGTTATCTTGCAATTCAAATTTTCAAATACGATGGGAGGCAAAAGATGTGTGTTTGTGTGTTAAACTTACCGGTACATGGGAACAGTAATTGTGCAAACTTTTATATGTGAAACTCTACTTTGCCTTACCAGCAGTCTTTTCCTACATACTTTTATAATAAAAATAGGACTGGAATTCAGTCGTGAACTACAAACACTTTTGTGATATTTAATAAAAATGGATTAATTTTATTTTAGTGATGCTGCTTGGTTTGACAAAGTTTGGCTAAGCCGTATTAAAGAAGATGTTGGTGACAACTGGAGAATAAAGGTAAATGAAAATGTCAATGTGTGTGTACAAAAGATAACATTTCAAAGTTAAAACTACCGTATTTTTCGTCCCATAGGACGCTCCGTCCTATAGGACGCACCTAGTTTTTTGGGGGGGAAATAGAGGAAAAAATTTCCCCTTTATTTCCCCCCCAAAACCAGGTCGAGGAACAGCAGTATGGCGGCGCTCCGCCTCCCCGCTGTCCCCCGAGCTTGTGGGGCTGGCGCTGGGGAGAAGCGCGCTGGCCGATGTCTGCCCGGTGCGAAGGGCGCTCTGCAACAGGGCGCCCTGTGCGCCGGGCGGCAGGCTGCTAGCATTGTAAATTCATTTGGGGGGTGGTGGGGAGAAATGTAACTTTTCAGTATTCTTTCTCCACCCGCATATTGCAGATGGAGGAGAGGAGGGGAGAGAGATTTGAGACAGGAGACTCATAGTAATACTGCAGTGTAATTTAACCCGCTGTTAATGTTGTCATACTGCAGATGTGAGCAGGGTTACAGCTTACAGTCATATGATCTGAACATTTGAGACTGTGCCTGAGGTGTGTAGTAACTTGCCACAACTGCCTTAAATAAAATATTTAAGAACTGTCACTTAGCAATCCTACAGCCAGCATTTAGCAGTCTGAGAGGTTGCTGGAAGGAGCGTTAGTATTGATCCACTATAGAGGAGGCATGTTGGTGACCAGGAAACTCATTGAAAACAGAGAGCTTGGAAATCCCACTTTAGACTTCTACTTCTGCATTGGAAAAGTTGCATGGCATTGTTGTCCCCATCTCTCAGATACCCACAGCTTACACTGATCTCTTACAGGAACCCAAGTGTTCTTCAAAGGACTTGTAATTAATTTTTTTTTAATTTTTTTATTTTTTGCTTTCACCTGAGGCTGTTCTGGTTTTATGGTAATAATAGTAATATTAAGTCGTACACTGCAGTGTCCACCTGAGCCAATCATCTTCATATATGTAAAAATTTGTTCAGTAAAGGCTGTCATTGATACATTTAATGCCAAATGTGAAATACAGGAAAATCTTTGGAAAGTGAATTCACAGTCATAACTAATGTTTTCTTTTAAACCTTCTTAGGCCAGCAATTTGAAGAAGGTTCTTCAAGGAATTACAGATTATTATCATGAGGTATAGAAAAAACAGCAGCTGTTAAAGTAATACTTGGTTCACTATAGTCTAAATCTCAATTTGTTTGGTAGTGTTTTTGTTAAATCTCATCACGGGCATTGCTTCATATGTAAAATAGATACAGTACATGCAAAAATGATCTGGGTGGGGTTTTCTGCATTTTTCTAACTTGAACACACCCTGCACTCTGTCACCTGAAAATGGAATCACTTTCTAAAAGTGCTTATTCATGCATTATTTTGCAGGATGTTGCAACATTTAGAAGCTAGTACAGATATATAAAAATATTTAGTGAAATGAGCAAGATCCTAAGCCAAGATTTACAGGCTAAGTCAATGCTGCTTTGCCTCCCTTCTTTAGCAGCCCCTTGTTCCAAATCTCTGCTACCACCACTCCTCTTCCTACACTCACTGCAGAGTTTGTAGCATCAAGCCTGACTTGGTGGTACTGGTTCAGGGACATGCTAGTTGCTGAAAACTCTTGAGGGCAGGCCGCACAATTGTTTTCTCACTTCCTACTTACCCTTAATCATCAAGTAATGACAGACACGGATCATCAGCCAGATTTTTTTCAAGTGTGTGTGTGGGTTTTCCCTCTAGTTTTTTCCTGACTGGACTTGTTCTAATGTACTTGTATACTTTAATAAATTCCAGCAGACCCTGTAAAATGTGCTTGGTGCATGCATGATCAAAAAGAAAGTGTCCTTTACCACAAAAAAAGCTAGAGGGTTTTAACTTCTGCCTGCCTTCCAAATAATCTGACAAATTCTGCCTTCATGGACTAATTTCCTCCTCATGTCATTATGAAATTATAATGACAGATTTCCTCTGCAGTTTTTAGGTCAGCAGATTTCAGAAGATCTCCTTCCTGATTTAAGCCAGATATCTGAACATTCTGATCCAGTAGAGCTGGGCAGGTTACTGCAGCTTATTTTAGGCTGTGCGGTCAACTGTGAAAAGAAACAAGGTAAATGCTTTTCCTGTGAATCAGCCACCTTCTGCTGAGTTTTAAGGATCATATTAGCTTGCATGGAGAAGTTGTGAAATAGCTCGCGGAGATGAAACTGAAAGGGCACACAGCCTCTATACTGTATGATTTGTGAAGTGAAGTGAAACTTGGGTTGGTTGGGATACCACCCTTTTAAACCATCTCATCAGTGCAAGGATTTATTCCTAGGCTATGGAACTTTCCCCCCTCTTACCTGCAGTGCATGCCCAACACCCTCCCATAGCTAAAAAAATATTTTTTTAAAGCTTAAACTCTGCATGTGAGTTCTCAACATGTTTTAAAACTTTTGGTTAACAGAATGGATGCTATTTTAATAAATAATAATTTTAAAAATAAAATCAGATGTGAGACTCAGAATTCCAGTGTGCTTTAATTTTTGTTTTCAGTCTTCTGACCAACCTAAAACTGCAATCCAAAATGCTTTTTCTTGGAGTTAAATTCTTGACGAACATCTAAGAAAATGTGTTTAGAACCAAGGGTGTAAATTACCTTGACAGCTTGTTAATCTGTACCCTCAAATAGAATGACAGAGAATTCTGATGATGGAGTAACTCTGAATGTCATATAACTGAACCCATCCCACAGCCACATGTTTGGTGATGAGTATTTCTGCATTTTAGAGGGAATTAACTACAGCTATAGTTAAAGGAATTGCAGTCTGGCTAAAATGTTAATAATGATACTTTAACCTGCTACAGTATTTTCCATAATGAGTACTACAGAAATGTTAATACTTGGTTAGAAGTAAGGTTTTGGGGCGGGGTGGAGGGGTAGAGCAAATATGAAAGGGGTAATTTCTGTCTCCAGGTTTTTTAGGATATTTCTTCTTACAGAAAACAAACTTTTGCTAATTTTATCTTGTAGAGCATATACAAGTTATAATGACACTAGAGGAGTCTGTCCAACACGTTGTTATGGCTGCTATTCAAGAGGTAAGAAGTAGTTATAATACACACCAAAAATGAAATCATTCTCTTTTCTTAAAAAACAACAACAAAGGGTAGGGGATCTCCAGGACTGCAATAGTAACAAAACAATTGATCCTGGTTATCTCAGAATCTCTCGTTACCCTACTATCTTCTACATAGTTTAAAATAAGTTGTTTGATCAAAGTCTGGTTTCTTTGCAGGCACTATTTTGAGGGATTTGGTGTAAAGAAGGCACACATATGCATAAATGTATCTAGCTTTAGTGAGCATTTCACTTTTTAAACTTCACATAAGAAGTGCCATGTTATATTTATCTAAATTTGGATGTGTGTGTCTTATGTTTTGATATTTTTAGAAAATCTCCAATGACGTATTATTAAAGGGGGAAATGCAATTCGATCTATGAACTGGACTGATTCAGATTGTTTGTGCCAGTTTGGCATCTCAAAGACAAAGAACATGACAAGATAAATGGAAATTTTTGATGGCTTTTAGCTAACACGTGTTTTGTGGGTCAAAATAAAGTATACCTCATATAATCAATAGCAAAAAGGCCATTTTTATTTGAGAAGATTTAGGAACACAACTGGAACTGCCTCTAATCTAGAAGAGGTTGTGTGTGTTTTTGATGGGCACTGTTAGTTGGGCTCAAGGTTTTAGACAATTAGTTTTAAACTTAGAGAAATATGTTGTACATCACTTCTTCTTTTTTAAACATTGCAGTTGATGAGCAAAGAAATAGTGGGCTTTGTAAGTGAGTTGCCTGGCGATCTGGAGCAACAGGTAATTTTTATATGTAATGTTTCCAGCAGTGTTTAAGCCCTTATTTTATTTTTACCATAAGTTTCTACCTAGTGGATTTATCATTGTGTTCACCCAGTCATTTCTCTCTGTCCTAAGAGCCACACAGTGGTCACTGAATGAAATGATCTTTCAGTTCTGCAGTGGGAATTGCCCAGGACCATGACCGCAAGGTGTGGCTGGTTTTCAGATTTCTCACAGCCTGAAGGCCTGGATGTCTCGGTTCTAGAATAACTAAAAGCACCATAATCTGAGGATAGGTGAAATTCAGGCTAATGCCTTCAAAGGAAGCAGATTTGAACCAAATATCGAAGGGGAGGGGAGGGGGTCACACTTCCTAAGACTTAGTTTCTATTTACCCAGCGTTCTGTGTTAGTTATTTGGTGCCTGTCTATCATCTTCACAGTAGGGGGGATGCTGGGTATGTATGGTCATTAAATATATGTTGCTAAATCACTGAAAACAAAAACTCTCCAACATTTTGAAGCTGAAAAGAACATTGGAAGAACTCAATGAAGTACTAGCAGAAAAAGAAGAGCTGAAACAAAGATGCCAAGAACTAGACCTACAGGTAAGCTCATAATTTGTTCCTAAGTAATTTTCTATAAGCAGATTAATTTTGTAAATTTGATAGTTTTTCAAAATCACATTTCTGCCAGTTTCCTCTTTATAGCATTCACATAGTTGATTCTTCTGTTCTACAGTTTTTTGTGAGTTGTACTGTTCATCGTGCAATGCCTCATCTCTGCTTATAGCGAAGAAGATTGTATATCAGGTTCTTCTTGCATTCCTGAGGCCAGAGTTTCATTTTGGAAACTTGGATAATATGTATTATCACTTTATTCCATGTAGCTGCAGTGCTGTTTTCTGGCTGGGGTTTGGGCAGCAGCATAAGGTCACCATCTGTGACTTTATGCCAGCAGAAGAATTATTCACTGATGCTTTAAAGTGCTCGTGCAATGGTTCAAAAGGCTGTAGCAGTTTCAGTAGTGCTCTGTAATGCTCTGTTCAGAGATCCATTGTTTTCAGGGAACGGGAAGAGCCATTAGTTTTCTAATAGCATCTGCTAACCAGACATGTCCATCTGTGCTCCTCACTGCCATTGTTGGATGTACCTTATTTACTGTGTAATATTGTCCATTGTGGCAGCCATTTGATTCTGTCTTGCATTACGGTTAGTAGTTTGTGCAATTGAGTTTTTAATTAGGAATTTATAGATCAAATGCACTAAATACCTTTTCTGCCTGAATTCTGACTAGCAAGGCTAGTTGACCCAACATTGCAAAAGGGACACATTTCCTGTTATTTAAACTGGCAGAAGGAAGAAATGACAGTGATTGCAATTCTGCCCACACTTAATTGGGAATTGGCACTGTTGAATTTAGTAAAACTTTTTTGTGTAAAAACACATAGGATTGGACTGTAAGTTTCTTCCTTTCTTATATAGGAGAAGTAAAGGAATAGGCTGAGTATTTAAAGGGAGGGGCAGTATGCCTATGTAATCCACCTTAAGTTTTTTGGGAAATGTAGATTTTTAATAATAATAATAATAATAGTAGTAGTAGTAGTAGTAGTGCTGAATGTCTATCCTGACCCTGATCTTGCTTGTCTCTGGTCTAAAAAATATAAAATATATTTTGGCTAGCCTGGCACAATTAACGAATGCCTCTGTGATATACTGAATATATGTTTATTTGAAAATCAGGAAAAAAATTGCTTCTTGCTTAAACTAATTGTTAATAAATTCACTTATAAGGTCTCAGTCTCCCATGATACTTTACAAGAATTTATGAAAGGTAGGTTTCTTTTTGTTTCAGGGAAAAGTAACCCAAAGAGCACAATGCATTCTAAGTACCAATGAACTAACATGTGACTTGCTCTGACGTTTGATATTTTAAAATTAACACAATGGCTTTTACTAGAAAAGGCTTAAGAGCTCTGTTCTTTTAATCTGCGGCTCCTTTATGACTGTTAATATACTTACTGTTGTGTTCCCATTTCTTAGCTAGCAGCGTTTTCAGAAATAATTGCAAAATGCATGTTCTTGTATATGATGCTGTCTTATGGCTCCAGGAGTTCATTTTTGCCATAGCCATTCACGGCTGAGTATTAGTACCATGTAGCTTTTATATTTTCAGTTTACCAACCTGGGAATATTTTTCTCTCTAAGACTTCTTCATGCCATTTTATTTCTACTTATGCTGTACCCTGGAAACCTTATCTGAATGGACTCTGGCCTGATCTAGCATGGCAGTTCCTGCATCCTTATGCAGAGCAAATGGAAATTGCCTGGAAACTGGATCAGACTAGAGTCCTTCTGGTTTTTCATTCAAAAGCAAAGCATGGTGGTGAAGTCTTCCCTTGTTGATTATCTTAGCATCTAATATGCAGAAGTGCAATGTCTCTTTCCATGCAGATAATGTTTTGCTATTGTGGCTGATAGGACTTGCAGTGTAATCAAAGTTAAGGTATCTCCAGCCAAGATCTGAATTGCTGCAAGTGAAGAGAAAATAACCACATGACAGTTCCGTGTGTAGATTTGCAAAGAGCAACACAAGAATTTGAGCCACACAAGGCAGTAGAATTGCCGCTCATAAGCATATGGAAGCCTGAGTGATTAGGCTTTTTGTCTCATGAAAGGTTTTACTACAACTGTCTGGGGTAAGAGCACAGTGGCAGTAGCTGTCTTATGAACTGAAGATCTACTGTGGAACTCAGCCTAAGCCCCAAGCCCTAAAGACACAAATCCACTGAAATAAAATCAATGGGACTTGCTTCTATAAAATTTGATTATGTACATAAAAACAAGCATGCTATAATTTAATACAAGATAACAAAACTTTAGCAAAGGCAACCACTTAAAAATCTTTTTTGCTGCTAAGCTGCACTTTGTCTGTGAAACACATTATTTCACTGGGGTCACTTACCTGTACATTTTCGTCAGCTGTTTTGATGGATGAACCATAATCCTGAAGTGGGTTCTACCTCTTTAGGTAGCTGCCCTTCAAGAAGAAAAGAGCAGTTTGATGTCTGAAAATGAGATTATGAATGACAGATTGGACCAGCTGGATGGTTCTCTTGATGATACAAATACTGCAGTTGCAAAGAAGTATTTCAATGCACAAATGCAACTAGAGCAACTACAGGAAGAAAATTTCAGGTATGGATTGTTGTCATTTGATAGCCCTATCACTTCCAGTAAACTCTTAAATGGACTCCTTTAATGCACTCTGTGGTGTTGTCATTGAAAACAGTTCAGAAACTACAACTCATACAGAAACGGCAGCCTGATTGTTCTTAGTAGAAGTAAACCAGTCATATCATGTTACTCTAATTTTTGTGTAGCTGCAGTGGCATTGCTTATAAAGTCAGAACAGCCTGGGCCAAGTGTGCTCGTAGAATACCTGCTCTCATATTTACCTGCTCATTCGTGAATATCTCTTGAAGAGGCCTTGTTTAGGGTTCTGCTGCTAAGGGCAGTTCATAATTTAGGAATCAATGATACCACCTGTTCAGTGGTTCCACCTAAGCTGTGGAATGCAATCTGTAGAAAAACTAGAGAGACTACTTGGTGGTCTTCTCCTTCTTCTTCTTCTTCTTCTTCTTCTTCTTCTTCTTTTTGCCTTGTGTAAAAAATATATACATTTTCCACCAGGCTGTTGGCAAAGGAAATATCCTTCCCCCTACTATTGTAGCCCTATCTACCATAATTATGCTGCTTTTAATTGTTGTATTCTGTTGTTTTATCTTATTTATTTTAATTTTATGTCTTAATAGCTTTAGTTTATCCATCATCTTAATCTAATTTATGAGTAGACTAGGAACAGACTAGATGCAAAACCTACATTTTTAAAATGTTGTTATTTAGACAGGACAGCCAATCTATATAAACCTGCCCTTTGTATTCATGTGCATAAGGAATTTTGTAAATGCCCTTTGCATGATAAAGCACTGTTAAATATTCTTGTTCCACCACTGCAATAAATGTCCAGTAAGGTAAAATAATACACATGACTTGTGTTTAAAGAAGGGACTAATGGGAAATCTTTTCAGTAATCCTATTTTGTTTATGTAAAGGCTTGAAACTGCAAAAGATGATTATCGTGTTCATTGTGAAGAACTTGAGAAACAACTGGTTGAGCTTCAGCATCGAAATGATGAACTGACCTCTCTGGCAGAAGAATCAAGGGCTCTAAAAGATGAGATTGATGTTCTTAGGTATGCTAAAAATCAAATTTCACTCCTGCTGAAGGCTGTGTCAGTGCTACAGTTTGAAAAAGCTTGGGATTTCTTCTAAACTGCAGTACTCTATTTTGCATGAATGAGCAAATTTAAAGAGATCAATAGAGAACATTACATTGTAATATAGTACATGTTAATTAAGGGTTTGTATCACTGAAGCTGCCAATACTATTCTAAGTGATATTTAATGTCCTAGTCCTGAAAATGAAAAATATCCCAAGAACTAAGAGATGTTATCATGGATTTTTTATTTATATGTCTTCATGCATGTAACTGATAACTTAAGAAAATAGGATACCTTATACGCCATGAAAAGTAATATCTCACAACCACCATATCCTATTTCCCACAACCGTGTGGGAGTCAAAGCAAAGGTAAATTGTTTAGTGTTATACCACAGATTAAACTTTATTAGGATAAATAAATTTACTGATTCCATTTCCATGTTGCACCAAAAAATTGGCTACCTGAGTTTCTTATATCCTGATTCAGTAACAGTAAGTGGAGACCCCATGAAGTGTGTGTGAGGGAGAGGGAGACAGAGCTAGCTCTATTGGCATGTTGTACTAAAAAAACATTCTGTATACTTTGTTGAAGGTAACCCTATCCAACCCAGTGGGAACTTGCTTCAGAGTCTACCTGAATAGGATTGAGAATGCTAATCTGAGGGTCCATAGTGACAATTGAAGCAGGGCCGTCTTTATTCTAGATCTGTTAATCCAGAACTCTTTTGTCTCCAGCTCCAGCCATCATCAGCTCTAGCATATGCCTGAGAGGATGTAGGAAAAAAATATTGCCTGCTCTTGTATTTGTTGTTGTACAACAGCTGTTTTGTGTAATAACCCGTTTTGAGAATAGAGGCCTAACCTTTCTCTTGAAGCCCATATGCATATTTAATTTACATTGGCGATCCATCATGAATTCTGCTTGAGGATTTATCGCCATCAAATAGTGTTATGTAACTGAAAAGTCCTAATATCTCAACTGGGAGCTTTCTCTGCCTGAGCCCCATGGCTTGTATAATTCTATGAAAAGCAAAATTCTAAACAATGAATGTTTGTCACATTAGTTCACATTCTACTCTTGGGCACTAGAAGCAGTTAGAGACATGGTTTTTTAAAGAACTCAACTTTTGTAGTGCCCATATTTCTGAGAAAGACACACACAGGACGCTTTGCTCCTACAGGACGCTTGCTGACAAGACAAACAAGCTGGAGTCAACCGTTGAGGTTTACCGCAAAAAACTGGAGGACCTGAATGACTTTCGCAGACAGGTGAAATCGCTTCAGGAAACAAATATGATGTATATGCACAATACCGTTAGCCTAGAGGAAGAGCTGAAGAAAGCCAACGCAGCCCGTGCACAGCTAGAAACATACAAAAGGCAGGTAAGAGATAAGCTTTGCTTACATCCTCTTTGTACTTCTGTTTTTCCTTATTATTTCAGGTCTTAAAAAGTTGTGGTGTTTGGATCAGAATTGATTCAAATGTAAATTTAAGCCTCGCCACCATGCCAACCCCAAATTTGCAGCAGCTTCCATTCCTGCCACGCATTTATATGGTATGTTATTTCCCCCAATGGAACACTTGCCAGTGCACAGTGGCTCCAATATTTACCCTCGTATCTTTAAAGAGGCAGCACAGGGGCAGCAGTTTGCATGTATTAAATCCAAATATATTGTTGTGAGGCCTTTTTCTGTTTTCCTTTTGAATCCTAGAAGTGTACTCCACTGCAGAGGTGGACTCTGTGTTTATGGAAGAACACACAGAGAGCTGCCCCGTCACGAAAATGAATGACGCAACCCCTATAAGTGTGCTGAGTGTGCCCACTAAAGTTTGCATGCCTACAGCCAGCAGCTGGATCAGGGTACTTAGCTCCAAAGAAATTAAAAGGATATTTCTTTGTAGAATATTCGACTAAAGAATTCAAATGATACCAGCTGAATCTGGTGACTTGGAAGCTGAAGATACAGTGTGGTATTTGTCTGCTTGCTAAAGAGATAGTGGTCAGGGGTACATCTGAAATGTTTTAAATGAACAGCTAAATGTTGGACACAAAGTCATTAGATTAAAACAGGATGTTTGTAATGTTGCTGAAAGGGAGAACCTGGTTATTAGAACTCATGAAGGCATTTGTGTTAAATGACACTTAAATTCTGATGGTGGTATTCTTTCTTCCCCACTCCCACCCTTAGAACAATTTTTAAATAAACCAATTTAGAAGCCCTTTAAGACAACATGTGTTTGCCTTTTCAAACAAGGTCCAAGAACTTCATAACAAACTTTCTGAAGAATCCAAAAGAGCTGATACACTAGCATTTGAACAGAAGCGACTGGAAGAGAAGCATGAAGCGTTAATTAAAGAGAAAGAGGTACAGCTTCTAAAAGTGTAATAGAAATGTATTCGTATGTTTTTCTCCAAATACCTGGGATGCAAGATAGGTAGGATGTCATATTGATGGGGACCATTTTCTCTTCTTGCCAAGTAATGTAACCCTCTGCATCTCAAGGGATTTAACTGCAGAGATTGAGAGGCAGAAGGTAGCAATGCTGTAATTAAAATAGTTATTAAATAGTATAAAAATGAGATTTGCTAAACACAGCAAATATACTGCTTGAAGCCAGGGCTGACAGGATCTGCCAGTTTCAAATCGCTCAGTTTCTCATTTTTCCAGTCTTCAGTTCTCCATATTTCTACAGCAATTTGCAATTATAAAAAAAGCTCATGAAAATTCATTAGCATTATAGTGTGCATTTCTCCTAACACATTTTTGTATGCAGTTTTGACTAGTGTCAAAACTTTTTTTTTTGCAAGCAATTTATCCTAATATAATGTATTATTGCATGTTATTTTCACTAGCATATTCACTTTTATGTACTTTCCCCTAATACATGTGCTGTCAAAAACATTTTGGTTGGAGAGCTACATTGCAAAGTTTTGAAGGGTGGCTGTGCTTCAGTTCTCATATTGTTTCTGAATTTGCAAATTTGATAGATTCGCCTTTAAGCGTGAACTAAACTTAATTTCGCTCCCATTCCTAGTTGAAGCAGATTGTGTGTTGGTTTATGAGCTCTTAAACATTGAATAGTTGTTTAAACAGTGGTTTAACCAGAAAAAGCCAAGGTTTATATTTAGGTCAATTTAGTTAAAGTGTTTGTAAATGTTTCTGCCAGCCTTCTACCAGCTATAGGCCCCAACCTATTTGAGGTGAGACAAAATGGAATGAAACGTCTGTAAGATTTCAGGTTTTCAGGTCTCCTTATCCATTACAGTCCCTCAAACACCTGAATGTTGTGAGTTTCTCTAGAGTGGTACTCATTATAGTGCAGGGAAGCTTCAGCAGAAAGAAGCTAACAAAAAAATAAAAAGAAACTAGCCTGGCATCAATTGTCCATGTTCAGCAACTTCTTGTCTGGAGTACTGTAATGCACTATCTATGGTGCTGCCCTTGAAGACAGTAGGCTGCTGCTAGTGTAGAATGCTGCAGCCATGCTGATAAGTGGAGGAGCTAAGTGAAGCTATGTATCACCAGTCCTGAAAGCACTGCACTGGCTCCCAGCGAGCTGCCAGGTCTAATTCAAGGTACTAATACTAGCATAGGTAAAGGGACCCCTGACCATTAGGTCCAGTCGTGGCCGACTCTGGGGTTGCAGCGCTCATCTCGCTTTATTGGCCGAGGGAGCCGGCGTACAGCTTCCAGGTCATGTGGCCAGCATGACAATACTAGCATATAAAGCCCAAAATTACTTGGGACCCAAAG